>NW_009721982.1:0-1800 GCF_000703405.1 Apaloderma vittatum | reverse complement strand
GGGCTAGATGATCTTTTGAGGTCCCCTCCAAACCTTAACATTCTGTAATTCTGTGAAAATATAAATTTTCACATACATACTGTATACATACATATCCAAAAAAGCATCAATAATTAAGTTTATCTCCAGCTGGAATATCTTGTATTTACTAAGCTTACGCTACACCTTGATGACTAGATTTCTTTTCAGTATTTAAATCAGCTACAAAACAGGAACTCAAACATCTATAAAACATCACAATAAAATTGAATTATATGTAAGATCCTAATCATTATTCATCTTCTTTTGTCTTTAATTTCAATGTCTTTAGACATACCATATATTAGAGGATCTCTTTAATTTTCCTTTTCAAAAGTGCATGTGTTTAAAGAGAAAATATAAACAGAGAATTTTTTAGAAAGAAGGGAAGGGCAGCCTGAAATAGAACTTCAGCATCACTAAGAGGCTTCAGCATCACTAAGTATTTTATTTCACAACATGAAATCGCTGCATGAATAAATAGGATCCTGGATGCCTGTGACATTTCCTGCAGAACAAGATTCTCAAAACAGACCTTCTCACTACTTAGGATTTATTTCTAAAAGGATGAATCTGTCATGCAGAACAAAAGACACTTGTGTTTTGTTGGGTTTTTTTTTTTACAAGATTTTCTTAAATTGGCTTCAGACATATGTCTTTGTATTTAAATCAATACATTCTTTCTTAACATTTCTCTGCCTCAATGGGGACTTGCTTTAGAGGGGACTCAAATTGAACTCTACTACCGATAGTAAAATAGGTGAATTGAAATTAAACTTGATTATGGCAGTCAGACTCAGAGCAGCAATACATCCACAGGATAATGAGGCTCCTTTTTCAAAGAACTGATTCTTAGGTAATCAGATAAAGAAAAATTATTTATGATTAATACAGTAGTGGTTATCCACTCTATTAAAGTTCTGATATTTCATTTGTTGATAAACTGCAGTAGAGACAGGAAGAGGTATTTGCCACTAGAAAAATCAAAATATGGAAAGAAGATCTGATATTTAGAAATCAAACCAATTTAAAGTCCCTCTGCCCCAACATAGGCTATTTACCTCCACAGCAAGTGAACCTGAAGCAAGTTGTCAATCTGATATGAAAAACAACAAGCAAAGGTATTCTCTAACGTCATCTCAACTGAATGTGCAGACAAGCAGCCACACCAGTGCATCATCACTCCTCAACCTGACCATTTATTAATGCCACATAGGGGACAGGGCCTTCAATGTCACAGGTGTGACCAAGAGCTTAATAGCTTTACTTCTATTATGTGGTGAAGAGAGTTAACCCATGAGAGAAGTTTAGATAGGATATTAAGAAGAATTTCTTTATTGAAAGGCTTATCAGGCATTGGAACATGTTACCCAGGGAAGTGGTGGAGTCCCCTTCCCTGAAGGTATTTAAGAGTCAGGTAGAAATAGTGCTTAGGGACATGGTTTACTTGAGGACTTGCCAGTGTGAGGTTAACGATTAGACTCGATGATTTTGAAGGTCTTTTCCAATCTACAAAATTCTGTGATTCTGTGATATTGTTTCTCCACTCCCAGCACTGCTTTTCTTTTCTGCCTCCTGAAGACCTCCTCTAGTGGCTGGTTTTGCATTTGTAATGTGGTCAGGAACAGCTGTGTGATTTTGAAGTAAATCCCTTGATTGCCTTTACTAACCACATGGCTGCTTCAGTTCATGGGGCAGTTTTGGCACATGCTAACTGATAAGCATTCAAATACGCTCTGGTTCCAGAAGAGGATGTTGTCGTGGGTTAGGGCTGGGCCGGCC
>NW_009721981.1:0-466 GCF_000703405.1 Apaloderma vittatum | reverse complement strand
TTGTGGAACCTCCTATGTTCCAGCCTGTACCTCAGGCTCCTCTTCTCCAACCTCAAGAGCCCCAGCTCCTTCAGCCTTTCCTCACAAGGGAGGTGTTCCATACCCCATGTGTGTCCGTTCTACCGGGGGGCAGCTCCTCTTTTCGTTCCGATTCACGTTCACGCGTGTTTCTGTGTGACAGGGCGTTGCTCCTGAAAGATAGAGATAAATCACTGAAAAGTGATGAGCAGGACAAGGGGCTGCCTGGGAGAGGCCAGCACGGGGCCACCGAGGTGATGAGGGGACTGGAGCGGAGCATCTGCCTGTGAGGAAAGGCTGAGAGAGCTGAATCTGTTTAGCCTGGAGAGGAACAGGCTGAGGGGTAATCTCATTCATCAGTGCTTATAAAACAGGAAGATGGGGCCAGAGTCTTCTCAGCAGTGTCCAGCGACAGGACACAAACTGGGAAACAGGAGGTTCAGGCTAA
>NW_009721980.1:0-2206 GCF_000703405.1 Apaloderma vittatum | reverse complement strand
TTCCTCATCTTTGGTTACAGTCACTGTACTCAGGGGAAAGTTTAAACATTCATCATTCAATGTGCCTTTTAATAATGCTTCAGGGAATCCATCTTCTGCATCCAGTACAACATTCGCTCCTTCATGAATGTGAAGCACTGGCCCTGGATGAAGCTCTTCTTCAAGATCAAGCCCTTGCTGAAGAGCGCAGAGTCTGAGAAGGAGATGGCCAACATGAAACAAGAGTTTGAGAAAACCAAGGAAGAGCTTGCAAAGTCTGAGGCAAAGAGGAAGGAGCTGGAGGAGAAAATGGTGGCCCTGCTACAGGAGAAAAATGACCTACAGCTCCAAGTGCAGGCTGTGAGTTTATCATCATTAATGTATCACTCCAGAAAGGAGTCCATACTTTCAGAATGTTTTTTAATGAACCAAAAAATCAGACTAGAGGAGACCGAAAGTCAGATATTTAACGAATTAACCCTCATATGTACACAAAGCTGAGGAAACACATGTCTGGCATGCTATGGTGAGCATTCTGTCAGACACTTTTCTTATGTTACTTGCCTCTCAAATTCATTTGGAAGAAAAATAATTCATTCTGCCAAAAGCCCAACAAAGAGTAAGACGGTGTGGTGAAAAACTGCAACCAGCACATGTCCCTCCAGAAACAATGTGGAAGGATGACACATAAGCACCTGATTTACAAGAGTAAGACCTCTCCTGCAGTCTTAACACTTACAGAGAGAGGCTAATATTTTTTTCAGTTGAATGTGAGATTACCAGAGCCTTTGCACCAAACATAATGGCTTCAGAAGGATTTAGATACAAAACGAAAAATATTGAATACTGTGTTTATGAAGACAAATGTCTCAAAGCTGTTTTCTAAGTACATGACAAATTCTCACACCTGCCACTTCTGTGGTACATTTTTGAAAGGGAGAAAATGTTTAGGAATAAATATTTTTTCCGGCTGAGAGGCTGAACAATGTATGCCAAGAAGGGGGGGAAAAAACCCCCAAAGCAAGATTAAAGTTGCTTGAGGAGAGGCCAACCTCAGACCACATTTTAACAAATGCTTACACAGAAAAGTTCAGAAAACAAACCAAGAAAATCTGTGTCTACCCACCAGGAAGCAGATAGCTTGGCTGATGCTGAGGAGAGATGCGACCAGCTCATCAAAACCAAAATCCAGTTAGAAGCCAAAGTTAAAGAGGTGACTGAAAGGGCTGAGGATGAGGAAGAAATCAATGCTGAGCTGACAGCCAAGAAGAGGAAACTGGAGGATGAATGTTCAGAGCTGAAGAAAGATATTGATGATCTTGAGCTAACACTGGCCAAGGTTGAGAAGGAAAAACATGCTACTGAAAACAAGGTATAAAGCAGAAAAATTTCACTCTAACTCAAGGGAAGAGTTTTGTAATTCTGTACAAAGTTTTAAACAATATTTTAAATCTACACTTAATCCCTTCTCTAAGGTGAAAAACCTCACAGAGGAGATGGCTGCTCTGGATGAGACCATTGTGAAGCTGACAAAAGAGAAGAAAGCCCTCCAAGAGGCCCACCAGCAGACACTGGATGACCTGCAGGCAGAAGAGGACAAAGTCAATACTCTGACCAAAGCTAAGACCAAGCTGGAGCAGCAAGTGGATGATGTAAGCACACAGACACACAGCAAGAACAGGGCAGGTATGGATTTAGAGCTGACTGGGGCAGCACTGAGGGTCTTGTTCTGTTCAGCTGGAAGGGTCCCTGGAGCAAGAGAAGAAACTGCGCATGGACCTTGAGAGAGCCAAGAGGAAACTGGAAGGAGATGTGAAGCTGGCCCATGACAGCATATTGGATTTGGAAAATGATAAGCAGCAGCTGGACGAGAAACTGAAGAAGTAAGTGTGGCTGTGGGGCACCTGAGAGCGCTGGGCTGGTGCCCTTGTCCTTTTCCTTTGAGCTTTAACACAGAATCACAGAACAGAATCTTTTTGCTTGGAAGAAAACTTTCAGATCATTGAATCCAACTACTAGCATAGCACTGACAAGTCACCACTAAATCATGTCTCTTAAGCACCATGTTCAACATGTTTTTTAAATACCTCCAGTGATGGTGAATCCACCATGGCCCTGGCCAGCCTGTTCGAATGCCCAACAACCCTCCCGGCAAAGAACTTATGCCTAACATGCAGCCTGAACTTCCCCTGGCAGAACTTGCAGCCATTTCCTCTAGTCCTATCAC
>NW_009721979.1:0-26108 GCF_000703405.1 Apaloderma vittatum | reverse complement strand
GCTGGAAAAGGCCTCTGAGACCATCAAGTCCAGGCTGTGACTCAACAGCATTGCAATGGCCAGACCATGGCACTAAGTGCCACATCCAGCCTCCCCTTAAACACCTTCAGGGACGGTGACTCCACCCCTTCCCTGGGCAGTGCATCCCAGTGCCTGAGCACCCTCTCCGTGAGGAAGAGCTTCCTGAGATCCAACCTAAACCTGCCCTGACGCAGTTTCAGGCCATGGCCTCTCGTCCTGTCACTGGTTGCCCGGGAGAAGAGCCCGACCCCCACCTGACTGCACCCTCCCTTCAGGCAGTTATAGAGAGTGATGAGGTACCCCCTGAGTCTCCTCTTCTCCAGGCTAAACACCCCCAGCTCCCTCAGCCTCTCCTCATAGGACTATCATCAGATCCAGTTATCCAAAATTACCAGCCTCCATCTACGTGACTCTCATGGGAGTGGGAAAAGGATGTTTGTTTTTTCATGGCAATATTTTTCTCTTTTTTTGCTTTTTATCAACTTCTTTCCACTCAAATGACGGCAAAGCTCATATGTTGTTGTAGATAGCTCTTCATGCATCTATTTTCATTTAAAGACTGTAAGATACTAGGCTAATCTGCATCTTCTAGTAGTCTTGAAATGCAGTAATTAAGAACAATTTCTTTGTTTGCAAAGCCCCAAACCAAAAAGAGAGGTATTTCTTTTATCACTCCCTTGTTTGGCCTCTTGCTGTCTGCTCGGCAAAGTTCAATGAATCTTTTGTTAACAGGGGGTTAAAAATTCAGTAAGAATATTTTTCCTCTTCATGCTTTACCTCATGTGTTTGGGTAGAATATACCAGCAATTGAAACATAGTTTTTGAAATATTATTAAATGTTGTTAAGGCATTTACACTGAAGCTTTGGCATACACTAGTGCCACAGTCCTTGAGTATCAAAACGTGGTAGCGTATGTTATGTGCGCAGTGGGGCTAGAAGCTCAGACCTTCAGAGGGCCTTTATTATTTTTTTCTTAGCTTATTTTTCCATAGTTTTTTTTTTTTTCCCTTTTCTATAAGATGACCCACCTCTACATTGCAAGAGCTGAGTTTTTGATGTGACTTTGTTTTGGAAAGTGGTAGCACCCACTTGCATACTATTCATGAATCATCAATGTCAACAGATATTAAGGTGTTCAGCTGGATTTTGATATATAAGGCTCTGCTCCATGTTGTCTGTGCATCTATATTAACTGGCTTCTTAAATATTACGCGTTTCTGCTTAGCAAATACTCTCAGCAGAAGTACCTACAGCAGTTGCTTCTAAAACTGCAGCATTTGTTATGGTAACTGTGTAGCTACCATTGTTTTTTTTTTAATATTTATTTTAAAATCTCCCCTTTAAAAAGAAAATACATGTAATACTTATCAAGAAATGCAGTAAAAAACCTACCCCAGTCCAGAAAGCTTGACAGAAAAATAGAAGGCAGTGCAGCTAATCTGTGCCTTCTTGTACAAAAAGAGCGTGGCACACAATCTAGGCAGTAGATTCTTGGCTCAGCCAATTCGTGTGTCTCCACTGAAGTCACTTCTGAGGGGATCTGCTCTGACTCTGAGTGTGTTGCCTGTGAAGCTGGTAAAGGTGAAGCACCCAGCACGTTCACGGGGGCAGGACCAAGCCACACATGCAGCAGAAAAGGGAAATAAATGCCTGAATATATACATACGTGCATGTCTGCAAAGGTGGGGTAACTGGATTACTGAGCATATGGGGAGGGGGAAGAGACAATGATAATGCAAAACAAATAAAAAAATAAATACTGGAATCAACATTATCCTGGACGTTTGTTTCAAGTATTTGTACAGTGTATCACAAAAACACAGCAAGGAGAAGGTCAAAGTCCTAAGAATACGGATTGCAATGGTCAGAGGCCTTTTTAAGTGGTGTGGAGGCTCTGCCTGCATTAATCCCAAAGTGACTTGTTTTGGTAAGACAGAATATTTTGAACACCAAGGATTGTTCTCTTCTTAGTGACCTGACTGAGGATGAACACATTTCCCACTTGTAATTGGAGTAGTATTAAGTCAACCCATTTCTCACGGCGGAGCTTCAGGTCCCAAACAGGTGGGAGTTCATCCGTTATTTTATTTACCAGCCAGGTGAATTTATCTCCTATTGTATTTAACTACTGTGTCCCTAATTAACGCTGGCCACTGCTAAAAGTAGGGATTTGGTTTTGTCAGATTTAGCTCTATTTAATAACACTGTTAAATTGTACTGTTTCTGTCAATATCCCTTCTGGATAACTGTTGCAATGTAAGTAGGAAAGAAATGACATCACGAAAGCTTTGGGAGCTGGCCCTAGGGCTGCCCAGCCATGGCAATCTCTGTGTGCAATCCCAACTGGTTTAGTGTGATCCCAGTGCCCAGTTAGCCCCTGGTTAGAGGGGAGGCTTCTCAAGGCTCAGTAATCCTGAGCTGTGACCTTCCATGTTTTTGTACGCCTATTTCCTCTTTTATTTTCCCATTTGAGCACTTCAGATGATCAAAAATAACTGGCAAACTTTTTTTTCTTGTTTGTTTTTAAGTAGTCTTTTGCGCTGACAAGACATGAAATCCTTAGACTGCAGGACGGTATTTTTCAGTAAGTTACAAATGTCTGAAAGTAGAGATGCTGAACATGTTTACCTCAGCCACAATTTTACGCCGTAATAAGGGGGTTTTTTTTGCTTTGCTGCATACACCAGGACTTTAAGATTATGTTAGCTTATGCTGAGCTAAATCCAGATATGGGATTTGATTGTAAAATATACAAGGAGAGGTTTGTGGCTGCAGAAAGTCTCTACAATCCCCTTTCCATGAGAAGATATCAGCAGGGATGAAAGGAACCCATTGCATTCTGCTTTTATGTGGCCCCAGCTCCAGCACTGGTAACCTTGCTGTTCCCACCCCTCTGCAAGGCTCCTGAGGAGCAATGGGGGGAACTTCACTGTGCCTCTCTTGGATGGCAACACCCTTTCTCTGTGGGCATTTTGATTTTGATTGCCCCATGGAAGCTTGTGTTGACCCAAAGTCTATGAACGGGGAGGAGCGATGCCGACCTCCCGCACCGAGGGTCACCCACCCGTACGACGCGGGCGCTTGAGTAAACCTTCGCGCTCCCCTTCAGGAGGAGCATCCACAATGGCTGGAGCTTAACTACTATGATTTGATGATTCATTTGCAGCGCTTATTTTCTAAAAATTGCATAGCCCGCTCTCAAAAGCGAGGCGAAGAAAAAAAAGCAGCTGTTAGGAGAAGAGAGGAAGAAAAAACTCGCACATGGAAAACATGGAGCTTTAAAGAACCAAGCACACATTGTTAGGATACGAAAAAACCAACAATTTGCTGCATCTCATCTTTGAGAAAGATCAGAAATAAAGTTATATTTTTAAGGTACTACTCATGTTTTAGATGATTAATAGGAACACTTGTGAGTCTAAGAACGTATGGATTTGAAATCAGTCCTGACCTGCATTTCTTACTTTTGTGGGATTTCATAGGGAATAAAAAGGGAATTTTTCCCTGTTGTATATACACATATTCAGTCCTAGTGAGTTTTAGGCATATAATATGGGTACTTAAATAAATACACTGCTTTTTAAGTGTAAGAAGCATTAGAACTGACCAGTCTGAATTTTACTCTGTTGTATCATTGAATACAAAGATGGACGTGACTGTGCTGCTCTTTATTCTAGACAGTTTCTACAGAATTTGATTCAAAATGCAGAAGATTGACATGACTGAAAAAAAAGAAAAACTTATTCAGTGCTGTGTAATGTTTTGCAAAACGTATTTGCTTTCTGTGGAAGCAATGGATCAACAAAAAAAAAATGTAGCTAAAACTGAAACTTCCCATTCAGAAATTTCATAGCATTTCATTTAAAAATTCATGACTGAAACATCTTGACATCTCTGAATTGATGGTTTTCTTTCATCTCGGTCTGAACTTTAATTTTTTTCTTCCTGAGCTCCTGCAGCACTTCATCCCTTCCCCCATGTTTCCCAGTAAGTCAGGCTGCCCAGCCCACAGATGTATCTTTCATGGTGTGTCACCACTATGGAGCTTCTGTGCCCAGTGGGGAGGTTTTATTTACTGCTGAGATGATGCTTTGTTCAAAAGCAGCCCTGTAGTCCCATCTACAAGGCACCAAAATTAGAAGTCTGGTGAGGTACTCCAGCAACCCAGAGAGATGCAGCTTATCCCAAAAGAAAAACATTCAGCCTGCTTTGAAAGTGATACATTTTTTTTTTCTGCGTGAATTAAACTTGGCTTTTAATGAAGTCCTTCATTTGGATTTTGCTGATGGAGGATTTTGGTTTTCAGCTCAAGTTAAAGCACTTCCATGCTAAAACTCCTGCTGTTCGGTTTTCTTCTGCTGAGCAGCTCTCTTTCTGAGATTCCCTTATTCTTTATTTGCATGGGTTGTTGCTGGGACATACCCTTGTTGTGAAGACTTTTCTTCTGAGATGCATTCTCCATTCTTACAAGGAGGAAGCTATGGAACCAGTACTCTTTCTCAAAGTCAAAGAAACATGTCAAGGTCAGATGATAAATTTTCTTGCAGACTGATGCGCACATTTGTTTTTAAGGTCCTGACTAACTTGGAGCCCAGAGAAACAAAAATTCTTGTCTCTCTGTGTGTATTTAAGGGAATAACCCACAGATGAGTCAGGAATGCAGCATTACTAATGACCCTACCCACACCACAGCTGCTTAACCTTTCTTCTGCAAGGCAGAATGAGCTACAGACCTCGCCCAGATGCCGGGAACAGCACTCCCTGGATCTGATGTCTCCAAGAGGCTTTCAAACCTGGTTCCCCTACCTTCTAGCTGAGGAGCCCGTGCAGAGTTCCAGAGAAAAATCTGTTCCCTGCCCCAGTGTGACATGACCCACCCACAGCCTTTCTTGGCCTCGCCTCCTGCGCGAGGAAGTCTCCCAACCTCCTGTGATTGTCATAGCACTGGATTTACCTTTAAGTCCTGAAGCTGCAGCCGAGTATCACACTGAATGAGTGAATGCATGCAGATAAACGTAAGCCACAGAGAATATGGTAATTTCTACTGGACTAGCTTTCCTTTGACGTAGGACGTCATATATTTTTTTAATGACCTTGGTAAAGGCAATTTGTGAAAAAAGGGTAGAAATAGTGCAGCATTGTTTTAGAATGGGCTAAAAATCCTTTTGTGGGTCTTCTTGTTAAGCAAGCGATGTTTCTTCCAGGGCAGCACAAAATGCGAGTTGAAAGTAGGATGAGAGCAATTAAGACCCAAGAAAGGGTGCCTGGAAAGCTGGGATTAAAGAAAGCTGAAAAGCAAAATTTCAGCTGAAGAAGAAAAGACTGATAAATAAATTGAAAGCTGTTGATGGCTGCAAAGCATATAGAAGGGCAGCTCATTTCATTTTGGCTTTTGCTTTTAACTGTCAGTTTATTGCAACTGAGTTTTTGTTTTTGTTCTAAAGAATATTTTGGGGAATGGCTTTTCTTCAGCTCCTGGCTGTGATCTGCAAAATAAATGCAAAAGATTTGCCATATGAACGTGAGTTCTCTTACGTGTTTTCATTAGATCTAGATTTAATGGATTTTTCTTTTTGAATTGAGATCTGTCGTTCTTTTTTTCTCCTTTGTATTTTGCTCTTCTGGTTTGCTACTGTTCTGTCTTCTTCTGGGCCAGTGCAAGCCCATGTATTAAAAATAAGCCATTTTCATAAGAATTCTGGCAATTCCCATTTGGAAGCCTATTCATGAGTGCTGCTGTGTTTTTAAGCCCTGTGCTCTTTGCAGTAGAGCCAGGGTAAGTGCTTGCCCTTCGATTGCTCCCGCTCTCCCACTGCTACAAGCTACTGAATGGGAGGTACTGAACCTTTCTGTGAGTTGCCTCTTCATGGTTCTTCTTGTGGATGCTTGACCTGACAGATGCTTCTGCGAGTTGCTCAGCTCACTACTGCATATTTGGAAACGTGTCTTGGTTTTTTTGACAAAACTCGTTTGTTGTGTTTGCAGGCTTTAGTAAGCCTTTCTTATAGTTGTTCCTGCCATTTCATGGTTTTCTGTGAACTCAAGTGCAGTTGCTGGACTCAAATTGTAAGAAGGACAGTAATCTTCATTCCAACACAAGCATTTCCAAGCAGATGGGCAGCTTTTATGCATGGCTCTGTTCCCGTTCTCATTCTCAGTGTCAGCTGTAAGAAAATACACCGCTTCATGCGCTGTGAAGGACGCTCACTGGCTCTCGGTCCTGGACTATCACCTCAGAGGAATGTTCAGAACAAGAGAGCAACTACACACCTCGCTTGATGTTCCTGGCGCTGGAGGCGTATGAGTTGTTGGTGAAGGGTCTGTTCTCCTGAGTGGCTAGATCCAAAAGCCTTTGACCTTAGAATCAAGGAAGAAGGCTCCACAGGTGGCTGACGTGTGGTTTGGGAGCGGCTGTGAGGCTTTTCAGGGTCTAGGAAGAGCAGCTGGGTTAAAATGGTGCTTTGTGTCATTGCTGCCATGTAAACAAACAGCTTCTGTGAAAGTTTTAGTGGTGAATTGGGGGTATGAATTTGTAAACTTGGGGGCTTTAGTCTGTTGCTGACTTCTCCACAAGGGAGATGGAGTTCTCAGTCTCTGTTTCAACACCAACCTTCAGAATACTGCACTGTTTTTTAACATGCTTCTTCCACATGGTGCAAGGTTTTCAACTAAAACGATGTTATCCTTTATGGTATTACAGAAAACCTGGAAAATAAAGTACATTAAAAGCCCACAAAAAAAAAAAAACCCACAAAATTTTGAGCCAGTGCCGTGATTTCAGGGTAATTCGTGTTGATATTCTCCATTTTCTTTTGAAAATAAAATTAGTATCAAACAATATTTCTTTTTAATCTGGAATTAGATCAGGCACCAAACAAGCTCATCTGGAACATTGCAGTACTGTTATACCACAGACCTATTTCAAGTCTAAGGCTTAATTAAAGTAATTTTTACTAGTTAGGAATAGCAGTTTGTATTAAAGTTGCATATGTAGCAGTATCCCTTAATCTGAATTAATTGATTCTAGGAAGTGAAAGTCAAGCGCAGGATTCTATGAGCAAAGATAATGGATTTTCAGTCGGGGTGCAGGAGACATGAGCCCATTTACATCAGCGCACGATTATTGGTATTTTTCATACTTTGTTGGGGAGATTATTGTGTGATTTTATTCCTTCCTCTTGCTCTAGCTTGTGTATCTGAAAAGGAGAATCGCATTGATTCTCAAGCGTTATTAGATGCTCATTGAGGATCTAAAATCAAAAAGTAATAATCGTATTTCATAACGCAAGTAAAAATCGTTACTACTAACTCTTGTTTGTGAGCTGTGTTGTGAATAGGATGTTTTGCATTGCAGAGAATGATGATGTAAGTGTGTTTGAAAAATTTATTTGAGAAAGAAAAGCTGAAAACTGGCTCAGTCAATTGGTGTGCTACGTTCCATTCTGTCTTTAGCTCCCACAGCAGAGGGAAGAATATGTCTAATTAATGACATTCTTCAATATCTGACGAAATACAAACCCACTATGACTTCCGGACTTTGCTGAGGATGGATTAGGAGTCAGGGAGCAGGGAGAGCTGCCTTGCACGGTCAGAGCAGTGTGGAAGAGTTTGCACTAAACCTGACGCATCTGACTGCTACCGATTTGTCATTTTTCACAAACATGAGTTAAAAATATAACAGATACATTGTCAGGGTATCATAGCAGAGGCTTTCAATTTAAAAACAATTTTTTTCAATTCCTTTTGGAAATACTTTTAAGAATGATAGTTAACCTTGTCTTTTAAATATAATCACTCGTAATAATTAAGTAGTAGAAATATATGCTTGAAGAATAGATGTGAACCTGACAAACAATCTGTGGCAGCAATAACTTTATGCTGAGACCAACCCAGTGGAGTTTCTTGCTGTATGTGAGGTTCAATGTGTGTCTGGATCCTCCCTGGCTTAGAGCCTGGGCCAAATGCATTGATCTTCTTTCTTCGGGCAGATAAAATGGGCCGAGAATGTTTTTTCTGAGACCTTTTAGGTGACAATCTAATACCAAATTGTTTCTGCTGCACTTCATTAGAGGTGCTTGCAGCTGGATTGCTATTGATTGTCTTTTCAATCTGATTCTGCATTTTAAGAAGTTGTAAGATAAAAATGACAGTGATGTATGTGTACCTTAGTAGCCCCCTGTCAGATGTGAAGGAAACTGCAGTTTATCAATGACCCCTTAGTGCCAGAGAAGCCAATGACTATTCACAACCCGAAGGCCCTGATCCTACAACCACTTAATACCCAAGTGTCCTTATTAGTCTAAGTTACTGCACTGAACATCATGGATTTACTCGTGTTGATCATACAACGTGAGTTTGAGTGATCCAGGAATCAGAATCTTGAATGCTGTTCATGTAGGAAAGAGCTACGGTCAGGTAATTATAGAATCATAGAGTGGCTTAGGTTGGAAGGGACCTTACAGGCCCTTACAACCCCCCTGCCATGGGCAGGGACACCCCTCAACTAGACCAGACTGCTCAAGGCCTCATTCAACCTAGCCTTGAAAACCTCCAGGGAGGGGGCAGCCACAGCTTCTCTGGACAGTTTAGTCCAGTCTCACCACCCTCATACTGAAGAATTTCTTCCTAAGATCAGATCTAAACGTATTCTCAAATCAAAACCAGAAATGCAAGTATGGAAAAGGTACCAGTGCTCCTGACACTAAAAGCTTCCTTGTACTTGCCAGCTCACAATAGCAAAATATGCAAGGCTAATAATGTATAAGTAATGCAGTTTGTGATGTTAATTGCTGAAAATTGTGGGGTTTGCCACTTCTGAGACCATTTTCTGTGGCCAGCTGAAGGCAGTGGGCTACCTCACTTAGGTCAGGCTGAGATTTCACTCGTTTTCACCCATTCTGTACTTTCTCTTTGCTTTGTTCAGGCCTGATTTTTTTTGAGCAACGTTTGTTGATACATGTGACATTTCCTTGTCTTCTTTGGCATAATGATGTCAGACACCTTGCCAGGAAGTGGCACCTTCAGGCCCTGCTATGGCAAAGGAATTAAAGGGGTATTTAGATCTCCTAGAGGTACTCGGTGGGGAAAGTTGTACTGATGCACTCATACTGGTACAGCAGAAGTCCACAGCTCGTCTGAAGGTGGGCCATTAAGGACTCCTCCAGCTGGTGTGAGAGCCACTAATGATCACACCTTCTCATCCTCATCCTCCTTTTCAGCCGTCCTGCCCGACCTTGTCTTCCTTCTCATTTCCCCTTCAGGACGACTCTGTCGATTTGGTGAGCCGCCCAGCATCCTGGGGCCCAGCTCCCCGTGCTGCAGGAAAACAACAGCACGCTCTCCCCGGCCGTTGCTGGCAGTCAGCCACAGCTTCTCTTCTGTGGTGAAGGCTATTCCGAGAGTTTAACAGTCCCCGCTTGGGGGAATAGGACATTAAGAAATGAGATGGGGTTTGGTTGGGGTTTTTTTGTTTTTGTCTCTCCAGATTTTTTCTCTTTTATTTTGCCTTCTGTCCTCTTTTATTTTAATACTGTCCCTTCTTCAATCACAGCAGTTAAAGAGAAAAAACACAAAGTTATGTTTTGAAGGCAAATATTTTTAAAACAGGAACTATTTTTGCAGTTTTCACTGCAAATGAAAGTATTTTCAGGCAATATTGAGGTATAGTTTCATTGACTATGCTGTGCACACATGTTAAAAATGGTCCTTCAGCTGACTGTCTCCCAAGGTGAGTAGTTGCATCAAACTTAAATTCTCTATGTTGTGACTTTTTTTGTTGTAATTACATGAAAGAACCAAATCCACTTTGGTTGGTGCCCTAAGTGAGAAGGCATTGTGTTCTGGTACTGGAAGTGTTTGAATTATGAATCTAGGTCCACTGACCAAAATGGTTTGAAAGTCCTTTAATGGATTTCATTTCTAAATGTTAAGAAACATAAATTTTTTGAGACATAAATACAGTCCCATCACAGTGCTGTCCTGACTCTAATGATGTGCCTGTTCACTGTTAATCTCAAAATAAATCAATAGCCATTCTATTTTCTTTTTGCTTTCCTGGTAGCAGTATGAATTGATTTTTTTTTTTAAAAAAAAAAGGTATATAAAAAAGAGCCAGAGGGAAGATCCAGATCTAGGTAAATTACTTTTTCAGGCTCACCTGGCTAAACTACGATCCCCATTTGTATTGAGGTGAATTTCCACCAAAGTCTTAAGAAAAAAAAATGTGAGTAAATGTCCTGACATAATAGTGATTTTTGTGTTATTTCAGTTTTCTTTTGCTACTGTGGAGACGCAAGAAAGAAGATACTATTATTGAGCTACTATATGCTGGTATGTGTTTTTCTGTGAGGAAAAAAAAAAAACAGAACAAAATTTTGTAGTTTATCCTGTATTGCATCCACAGCGATGTCTGTGCATCACTGTCTAGCTGAATTCAGTACAGTTGAAGGTGTAAATTTCTGATCACGGTGTTGTTTGAACAGTGACACCCAGACATAGTCAGTCAAGGTGGCTGAAAAGTAGTATGCCATAGAGAGCTTAGACTTTGCGGGAACAGACTTGAAAGACAAAATACCCTGCCTGCAGAGGAAACAGATTGTTTCCAAAGTGCAACAAGCTGCACTTGTTGCTCCTCTTCTCCCGAGTTTTAAGCCACTTTCTCTCAAGATGTCAGGGGTGCTGGACCACCCTCGACCTGCTCCAATTACTTTGAAGAAGCATGGAAGAGTTTTAGATTTTTGTTAGGGTTCTTTTTTCATGGGCATACTTCTTCCAAAAATGGTGAAATGCAAGACTTAAAAATACTTGAACATGTTTTCCTACTCTCCCTAGACAGTATGAGGATAATTGCTGCCTTTGTCCTTTGATAGGTTGTTTGCAAATTTGTAGTTGGAGTTGATTATTTTACAAAAAAGCAAAATATTTGCCATAGTAAGTTTCACTTTCTGTGGTCCTTGACAAAAGTGGCTCTGCTTTGGCCAGTCTTTTTTTCTGACAAAGTTAAATCATGTCATGTTCAGATTTATCCAAGATACCATCCTGTGTATAGTTTAAACTGTTACTTCTGCCCTCTTGATTTGCAGAGTACTGCTGTAGTGGTCAGTGTTTAACCTCTGGTCTGTACGCTGAGTGGCTCATCGCTGTTACGGCACAGCATAGCTTTAAGAAAGTGCTTGGGTCAAACAGCTTGGCCTGGGCAGACTTGTTCAAATAACACTTGCCTATCAACAGTACCAGAGAAGATAACTGGAAAACAGAGGAATATAATAAAAAGCCCGTGTTTCTTTCTTTCCCTCAACTCCTATGTGAAAATACTGAACTTGTACTCAAAAGATCGAATGTTTGTCTTAAATATGCTTTTGAATAGAGAATGCATTACATTTATGCCAAGTAAAACAAGGTGTAACCTGTGACCAAAAATTTTTACCTCTGGTTACACATAAAAACCCCACTCATTTCATCTATTAGCTCTGACATGTTCTCTCAGCTAAAGGAAGTTTTATCCCAGCAAAACGAATGCACGTACAGTAGCGAAACTGGAATTGGGGAGAGAGGATTGTAAGTAAAGCATCGTTACATGAAGTCTTTGAAGAGTCTAGGCAGCCACTCTAATAACATGTGAATTTATGGTTTATTGCATATCAAGAACCGGTTCCTCTGACCACTGCCCACCAGCACCGTGCGAGAGCCTGTGTGCTGCATTACCATGCGGGCCCAGGAACCCCAATGTTGAGCCACAACCACGCTTGTATGAGTCACAGCTCTTAGAAAGACCTATTAGTCATCTACTTCATCGCCCTTCCTATATAGAATTATTCTATATTGTGCTGTACGTTTGCTACTCGTTTGTTGGTCTAATTTTAAATGATCGAAGTAATGGAGCTCCCTCCACTTCCCTCAGGAAAATCTTAGCAGAGCAAAATAGATTTACTATCAAGAAATACACTAATTTCCTGGTATTCATTTTTCCTTTATTAACTTCACTTCATTCCGCCAGCTACTGTCTTCTGTGCATTTTCCCATGATGTCACTTCAAAACTTAGGCTTTGCACCCGACAAATGCATCTTGTTTCTTTTCAGCTACTATATGTGCATACGTACGGGTGAAAATTAGTCTCTACAGGCTTATAAATTTGGCCCGTGTTTAGTAGGAGGAAGGCAATAAAACTGCTAAAATTAGTTGGTTGATTTAGAGCAACACGTCTCCGCAAGAGCTCCAGAAGTAATTACAAACAATAGCTAAAAACTTCGTGTTAGCTGCAAGCTGACTGACTTCCTAGGCCACTTTTTAAAAAGAATGGTTGTTGCACTATCTGCATGTAAGCAGGCAGAATTAAATTAAGGTAAAACCTTGTACAGTCATTGATTTTGATTTGAGTTTTCTAGTATAATTAGAGGCTGGGTAGAATACTTCAGATAGCTGAAGAATTTACAGGTTCCCAGCGGAGGTACCCTCCCGTGTGAGTTTCCCTAGGCCAGTTCTGGGCCCCTCAGCTCAGGAGAGACAGGGAACTGCTTGAGAGAGTCCAGTGCAGAGCCACAGAGATGGTGAAGGGAGTGGAACATCTCCCTTATGAGGAAAGGTTGAAGGAACTGGGTCTCTTTAGTTTGGAGAAGAGGAGGCTGAGGGGTGACCTCATTAGTGTTTACAAATACGTCAAGGGGAATTGTCAGGAGGATGGAGCCAGGCTCTTCTCAGTGATATCCAATGACAGGACAAGGGGCAATGGGTACAAGCTGGAACATAGGAGGTTTCACAAAAATATTAGAAAAAACTTTTTCACTGTGAGGGGGACAGAGCCCTGGCACAGGCTGCCCAGGGAGGTTGTGGAGTCTCCTTCTCTGGAGACATTGAAAAACCGCCTGGACGTGTTCCTCTGTGATCTACTGTAGGTGATCCTGCTCTGGCAGCGGGATTGGACTAGATGATCTTTTGAGGTCCCTTCCAACCCCTGACGTTCTGTGATTTTGTGATTTCAGGGCAAACCTTGCTTTAAACCAAAGTCAGAGTTGGTTTGTGCTAACTCTTATTTCTGCCCTGAAATTGATGAAGAGGACCCACAAACATGGGGTGCAAGGTGGTAATGGTGAACGCTTTGTGTTCATATGATCTTTGTTACCTCAGGTAAGGAACAGTAGCTTAGCACAGGATGTGTCAAAATTAACCAGACACTCGCCTTTAAACATCTTTTCAGTAGGTATCAGTTGAATGAAAAATAATAGTTCTTAAGTGGAAATAACTGATACCAGGCTTGCTGTAGCTGGAATCCTGCATGCACGAATAAAACATGACTTAAACTCTGCAACTTTACAACGTCCTGCTGCAAATATGTATGTACTTAAGTGGCTCTACTTGACAGAACTCTGATCCAAGTCTTCTTTCTCTCCTTCTGCTTTGAAATTTGCCATCATGAATTTCCAGGCAAACTTCAGATCACATTAATAACTTTCAGGTGGCTTGCATGCTTCTAGCATCCATCTGTTTTCTCTCTCTCCAGGTCTTGGACAAGGCAGTGTTGTACTGACCTTGTCCTAACTGCCAGCCCTCTTTCTGCTGAATTTCCTATATAATTCCACTTCACAACATTCGGTCTTCTGCTCTGGACCAAGATTAGCCATGATGTCTTACCCTGGATGCAAGCAGGTTAGAATAGAGACCTTGTTCTAAAAGCTTTAGAGTTAGTCTGCTTTATTAAGGATCTGTCATTCTTTTTCCCAGGAATTGACTATGTTTTGTATGGTAGTATTTCCGTAGGAAGCACTTACAGTACAACTCAAGAATTTTGAAAAGGAAATGTTTTCTGAGGCTAAATGTGGGCAAGAACATAAATAGGACTTGATTTTACAAAAGACATTCTATAGTCTCAGTGTCTGCTTTATGGAGGACGAAATAAATACCTGCAATGCAGAGAATAAGATGGCAAACATGACTCTGCCCTTTGCTCAACAGTATCTCTCACTTCTTGAAATATTTGAATCTTAAGCGGACGGCTTATCAGTCCTGTCAAGTCAACAAGAAGACTGCAAATGACATCTGCTCTTGTTTCAGTATATTCAGTGTTCCTGTCTAAACATTCAGGGAAGCCATGTGCGGGCAACAAGACGAAGATCACAGAGTTAAGAAAAACTGGGCATCCTAACTTCTTCAGCCTTTGCCAGTTTACTTGCATAAGCTGGGTAATAGAAGGGAGATGCTGCCTGCTGAGATAACAAATCTTAATGTACTCTCTTAGCTCCTTTTCAAGAGCCAGCGTGCTGTTCTATTCTGTAAAGTGGAATAAAACAAAAGTCAAAAGTGAATCAGTCTTTTGGGGTTTGTCCCAATATTTGCTTTAATTGGCATTGCTGAGGTTACTGGGAATATATTACAAGAACTACAATCAAATGTTGAGTGTTTGAACAAGCTTTTCCACAGCTTAGCTGCTCAGGCTGTCTTTACCTAGCATATGATCTTATTGTCACTGAGTGATCAGACTGTTGCATTTGTTAACTCAAACTGTTTTTTAAAAGGTAGAATGTTCTTTTTAAATTTTAGTTCGGTCTTCAGACTTTATCTGATAAAGCCGACTGTGCAGAATGTGTGAAATGGCATTAAGGTTACTTTATGCACTGACCGTGCATAAAATTCATGTAGTAAATTAAATCCTGACAAATTAGTGTTTTGTCCCCTTTATTCTAATTGAAGTCTGAGTGAGCAGAACATATGGAAATTCCATACATTTAACAGTCTTGACAGGATCCACGCTGAAAAGATAAAAATACTCATTGAGTGTTTGGGAAGTATTTAATTCTACGTTACTGTTGTCTCACTCAGATCTGTAGACTTCTTGCCAAGAGATAGGTCCAGGTTAAATGCCTTTGAGAAAACCAGGTATGAAGTAGCTGCTCTGCAAGGAAAGCAAAGATTGGTACAGAAAAAGCAAGTTTTCTAAGGCACTATAATAGATACGTTTGTTGGGATGAACCTCACTTTTGGAATTGTATTAAATGAAGTAAGAAGCAGGAACCGCTTTTTCAAATCAAAATGGAAGCCTTATAGTAAAAAGTAACCCAGCAGAGGGTAGGCTGGAATACTGGTCTACTTAGTGTTTACATTCAGCTTAAGTCCTACTTGTGGCATATTGTGTATTTTGCTACGCAGATTTAATTATCTGTATAAAGCCTTTATATGAGCTTGTCTTTGAATGTATGCTCTGAAAATGGTGACTTTGCAGATTTCTGCAATGAGCTCTACATTTATGTTGGCGGATGAATGATTTAATAGCTTGGAGAAAACAGCAAAAAGTCAACAAAGGCAGCAGAACTGTGTCTATAAGAGTGTTCAGAGCTGAGATTTCTAACCAGGGAGCATAGCTATCGTGTGCTGATGTCACGTCCTGATCCACCGGCAGAACCTCTAGTGCAGTCAGGTGATAAAAAATTTGTGACCTCACAGGAGTAAGAAAGAAAGATACAGCACAGTGACATCACTGGAGGTGTAAAGGGAAGGTTTGAGTTGAGAACAGCAATTGTGAAGGCATGTTCGTCTACAATCTAAAGTGCAAAACAGTTCAAGGAAAAACTGCTTATGAAGTAATTTGCTCTCTTAGTTTGCCCCAGGAAAATCCTTGTAGAACAGCTTAGTGGAACAATAAGAGCAATTGCCAATCTGAGTATATAAAGAAAAGTGAGCCTTTGTTCGCAAAGGCAGAAATGTATCCTGTCACGTACTAATGAAGAGTCACATTTTCAGATAGAAAAAACAATTTTGTTACCTACTCACCTCCCTTTTCTAAACTTCTATGAGTTTGAAAGCTATTCTGAGCTCCTACTAGCAAGCTGACATGCAAGTTCTTGATAGTTGTGTGGCACAGATACAGAGTTTGGCAAGCTGTTTGAGTTTGACCATTTGGTTATTTTATGTGCAAACAGCCTATACAATTAAGTGTATGTGACTCCTTCTGCTGGTACTTCTGTCATGTCATAAATGCAGTGACCCTCAACAAAAGAGGTTAATGACTTTCATGTCCTGATGCCATTTGTCAAACAGAGATTTAAAACAGAGCGTTAAGGGGCTGGATTTGCAGTGTTCTTTGCCTTGTTTAAAATACTTTTTTTTAGTAATTGGCAGCTGAGAAGGTTTCAGGATAGAGGGTGCAGATAAATCTCTAATTGCCATCTTCATTATCTTTTGAGTGAAAAATTCTTGTGTTCTAGTGGAAAGAACCTGGTTTAATTATACAAAAAGTATTTTTCAGAGTACTTTAGGGGTAAGTAAATATTTATTAGTGGTGCAGAATCGTAGGAAGCCACAGCAGAATTTTATTAAAAAAATGACCTTATACTTAATGATTATGTTATAAACTTAAACTGCAATAATCTTACCTTCAAGATACGATACGGGTCAGTGACTCTCATCACGCTGTAGCAAAGGCTGCCATATAGGAAGATATGGAGTAGGCTAAAGGGAACGCTCCTGGGACCTGGCAATTAACACATCCTGAGCACGCAGTTTTCACAAGAGTGCTTACTCTGCATGCGACAGAAGCATTAGGGAAACTTGTATTGTTTCACGTTTTTTTCCATTAACAAAATTCACAGTTACTGTCATTTAGTTTATGTATGCATTAGATGGAAAAGCTCTAGGCACTTGTGCATAAAGCTATAGGACGTGTTTTAACTGCTTTTCCTACCCTTAGCATGAAATTTTCAGAGAGGGTCACCACTCCTGTGCAACCAATGTGCACGTGGTGAGACTGAGCAGATCACTGACCAAGGGCCAGAAGAGATTTAACACTTCAGGTTGGCTCTCCCGCTGGTGATTTTCACGACTGGGGTCGGCCACTGTTGTGTTCATGCTGTGTGCTCAGCGTCTGTGAACTGCTATGTCCCATGATCCTTTCCCCTAGCCTGCTCCTAAATCTTCCCACATGACAGTCTCTTGGCAGCTGGCGAACATCTCCTGAGTTCTCTGTGAAGGACTGCAGGGAAATCTCCCTGGGTAGCTCCTCCACCCTTGATCTTCCTTCACAAATTCTTTGTCTTCCAGGAAGCCAAGGGCTTTTGTGCCGGATTTGTGAACCAAGAGTGAATCTCACTTCACCTATAAATCCAGTAACACTGATGGAAATGGCACACATAAATTTCTATAAGATTTACTGCCATTGTTATATGAATGTTCTATAGAGAAATCCCTTAAATGCCAGGGGGCAAATATATTATTAAGTATAAAGCATTTAAATTAAATAATCCAGAACAGGGAGTTCCTATCTAGATTGTCACTATCCCTTTTATTTTACCCTTAGATTCCTGCACCTCAGATCTGACAGCAATTTAAGATATGCAGATTAGTATTCCTATGCATTTTGGAAATGCAACAGCAAGCACAAGTTGGTGCATCTTGGAGACCAACTGAGGAGGCTTATTAGCTGGGTATCGTGTTGCATGCTGCAGACAAATTTTTTCCTTCTCCTAGTATTACTGCAATATTTGCTTAAAAGGAACAGTTGCACAGCGATATTCATATCACATCTTTAGTCCCTATTTTGGCTTTTTTTTTTTAAATTGTAATTACAATGTTTGTAGTTTTGCAGGGACCTGATTCATGCCCAATAGTCTTGAAAAAATGAGGGAGCCAAACTAAAAAGAAAAACACAAACCTACATTATGTTTAGGGTAAAGCTCATGTACATTGAAGAGGCTGCTCAAGAAAATGGAGCCCCACGCTGCTTGGCTGGCAGGTGTTTCTAGAAGAGCTTCGCAACAGAAAAGGACAGCCAGCAAGATCAAACAGCAAAAGCACAGTGTCACCTCCTCCAGCCAAATGGCCTGGGGAGCGAGAGGGCAGGCGCAGGGTTTGGCACTTATCCCACCATGCCTTCCCTCTCAATGAACTTCTCAGGGCAAAATCTGGTAGAAGGATCCCAGGCGGAGCTGCAGCCTCTCTCCCTATAGGAGGGAAGGAGCAAGCCTGCGGTCATTATGGTTCTGTCTTACTGCCCTGCTAAACGTGATGCCTTGTTGCTATTTTTAATTTCATTCTTTTGCAAGAGTGGAGGCGATAAAACAAATCGTTTCTATGCTTTTCAGCGGCGTGCAATGACAGGACAAGGGGCAATGGGTACAAGCTGGAATATAGGAGGTTCCACAAAAATATTAGGAAAAACTTTTTCCCTGTGAGGGTGACAGAGCACTGGAACAGGCTGCCCAAGGAGGTTGTGGAGTCTCCTTCCCTGGAGACATTCAAAACCCTCCTGGACATGTTCCTGCATGACCTACTGTAGGTGATCCTGCTCTGGCAGGGGATTGGATTAGATCATCTTTTGAGGTCCCTTCCAACCCCTGACATTCTGTGATTCATTCACACACCTAATGGGAGAACAGTGCAAGGGAGCTGCAAACTGTAATTTGCGTGAGGTGCAGCAACAAGAATTTCCACATGCACGTACTCGGAGTATGCTAAAAAGCTGACATTTGCTAATGAACCCACTTCCTTCCCCGTTTCTGGTTGTATCTAATTATAATTTACAACAACAGTGCCTTGCAACATGAGCCCTAGGCTCATTTTTGCTATCCTGTGGTTCTCATTGTGAGTCAAAGAACACCTGGCTGAGGGTATATATGTGACCTTGCAAAAGGCTTTTTGCTGTTTCAGCAGAGGTTGGAGAGACCACAAGTGAGAGCAAAGATTCTTGTCAGGGACTAGAAAAGGAGACCGGCATTAGGCAAGTCATGGTGGGGATCTGACCACAACCATCCAGACGGAAATCCAAAGGATTAGAGCCCTGCAAGTGGTGAGCTAAGAGCTGGAGTGGCAGGGCCGAGGGGAATGATGAACAGCGTGAGAGAGATTTAATAAGCCAAGTAGAGGATTGATGGATTTTATTTCCCTTCTGATTTTTGCATTGAGAGTAGGAGAAAGCGGCATGGGTAATGTGAGACTCTTCGAGAAGCAGAATGCAGACTACCAAAAGGCAGAAGGGGTGGACTAATGATGAACCTCCTGGTAGGCAACAAAAGAAATTCCGCGTGCTTCCTGCAGATGCCTGATACTGTGGAGGGTGTGCCACTGGTATCAGTGAGCCCTGTAGGTGCATCCACCTCTGTTCCAAGAGGGAAACTGAAGGCAAGAGATAGGTGATCTCTTGATGTAAATTGACCTTTCTACATATAATGTTTATGTTTGTTCATATAGCTGCTCTGTAATTAGTTCTGCCAGCTCTCAGTTTCCATATGTCTTAAGGAATGGCAATATATTCTTATATTTACTTCTATTCATGTTAATTAAATACTAGTAAACCTGTCCACCTAAAGGACAAATTATAAATCATCTTTTCCTCAGCTCTATGTTGGACTTTTCTATATTCCTGACTGTTAATAAGCTGCTTTATTTTTTATGGTCTTCTGTCTTGCAAACAGTTATGTAAGTTTATAGTCCTGCATAATTTAGCTGTGCACTTCTTACATTGAACTCATACAGAGGAAATCATGACAAATTATGTAAGAGGAGCATTTCCAGTTATTGAAGGCCTGAAGTGACAAAATTATGTAGACATTTTTATTTTTATTAAGCAAAATCATGGTGTCTCCAGAACATCTGCATTGCATATGAGCTGGAATATACATGGGAAAAAAATCATTATCAAGCTTATGTACCTGGATTTCTTTTAAAAAAATTATTATACAAAGTTGGAAAATAACATTTAGCACCACAGCTCTTAGGGAGGAGAAACCTAGAGTGGCAAGGTAATTCCTGAAAATGCAAAGATCTTCAAAGCAAACTGTATCTTGTCCACTGCTGGGTAAAGGGAAAAATATTTTCCAAGTAAAGAAAAAGGATATCATCCTTAACAGAGAGGAGCAAGAGAATGTCTGGTTCTGCAGGGTGGTTGTTACTTCTGAATGTGCTTAGCAGCCGCTGGCTTAGCCCAGACTGGCCACATCCACAGTCCTTGCTCCACCACCCCTGTCACCAGCTGGCTTGTTTTATGATGAAGGCAGGAGGTGCATCAGCCCATGGGTTGCAGTCCAGGTCTTGCAGTCAGCAGTGGTGCACGCTGAACGATCCTCTCCCTCTCCTTCCCACCCCTGCACGCTGAATCAATTTTATGGTGCCCTGCCCTTCCCGCTGAGCAGGGAGGGCACTCCTACCTGGGCTCTGCGGGCAAAGAGCTTGCGTGGCCATTTGCCTTATGCCACCAAGGCTTCTAGCTGGCTCTGACAAAGAAAAAGTAGATTCATGCTCAGAAATGTGTCTGAAGAGTATGTTTTGTAGATCTGGCCACAGGGTAGCAAGTAAGAAGCAGTATTAGCCACTCAATTATGTCTCTGAAGCAATGAAATGGTCGTGGAAATTTGACAGAGGGGATTGCCTTGCCAAGTACCCTGTGTCCTCGTTGTCCTTCATGCTGAGGAATCCTCTTGGAAGACAGTTACATTTTATTCTACAAAGTTTTGTGAACAATGCTGTAGAAATTAAGTATTTTTAACATACAAAGGGCTTGGCATCATCATCAGCTGGTTTCAGCTACCTCACGATGCAAGGCAAGAGGTCCCCACGTGCCTGCGGGCGAGATACGTCGGGTTGGTTTTGTTCTGGGTAGGGAAAAGTACGAAAGTCCAGATCAGAAATAAGTCTTTCAACACAGGATACATTTAAATACCCTCCATTATCTTTAAAAGAGCTTCACTTTTGCCTCCTTCATGCCTTTGTAGCTTTACTTCAGTCTCTCCTAGTAGCTCAGTTCCATTCCCAGAGGTCTGAAATTAATAAATCCAAACATGCTCTATTTAGACTTCTTCCCCATGGCCAGCACACCCGATACAGCATTTCAGAGACTGAGGGAAGTGAGCCACATTTGCTCATGGAGAAAAGAAAGAACTGCAGCAATACGATGACGTAAGGTTTATCCTGCAGGTTCACCTCAGGTTACAACCGGATCTAATTCAGCATGCTCTTGTCAGTACAGCTTAGTTCAGCTAAACCAAGAAAATACAGTTCAATTCTGCATACAACTAACTCCCACATAAAGCATCAAAACCTTTCCAATCTAATTTTTTATTGCAGGCTTTTTTTTTTTCTTTTCTTTCATTTGAGGAACTGTTGGGCCTGAATAATGTGGCTTTATTTAACTGTCTGGTACCAGCTGAAAGTAATTTTATGAATTTGGTTAAAGAAACACCTCCAAGTAAAGAAGAGAACCACACATTGAAAGATGTTCCCACACGTCAGATGCTAATGAGGTCACGGAGGAGAACATTGCGGTTTGAGGGCTCTACTTATCCCTAGGGTGCATTTTCTCACTGGGGAAGGGTCCTGCTCTGCAGTCTCAATCTAGAGCATATTTTGAAATAGCTCTTCCAGCTAGTGATGTCCTAAACTGCGTCTTTGTTTTCATCTTGGTAGACTCTGAGAGATGAATTGCATGCATTTCACAGCAGTGAGATTTTTTTGATATCTAATAATTTTTGATTCTTATGTCACAGTGTAGCGGTAAGTTTCATCTGCCATAAGACCCTGCAACTCCTAGAACTACAGAAGCTATTAATGCAGAAGTCAAGTTTGTGGTGAACGTGTCAAGCAGCCCAAAGAAGTGAAATGATACACTTGACCCAAATCTAGGCCAATGTGTTTTCACACACCGAAGCAAGTAGAGTTGATGTATGCTTGCTGCCTTCATCTTCAAGTACTGCTGGCTACTGGCAGTCAGAGG
This sequence comes from Apaloderma vittatum, assembly GCF_000703405.1. Lineage (NCBI taxonomy): Eukaryota > Metazoa > Chordata > Aves > Trogoniformes > Trogonidae > Apaloderma > Apaloderma vittatum. The sequence goes on along the minus strand of NW_009721979.1, from coordinate 4,397 downwards.
CAAAAATGGTTTAGAAAGCAAAGTTTTGCAGTGCGGTCGCAAGGCTGTAATCTTTTTTCTTAAACAAAAGTTTTAGACAGAAGCCTCTTGACTGAACTTTAATGTTAGGCAAACCTTGGTGTGTTGGATCTGACCCAGGACATTGTTCCTGACAGTACTCAGGAACTCGACAATCAACAGTTATGGAATAATGTGACAAAAGGAGGATTTTCTTAATCCTTGGGGATTCCCCTTAAGGGGAGTGTCTTAATCCCTGACAGTTAATCATTGCTTGTGTCAGGAAGTGTAAGTGTTTGTCTTCTATTGTTTAAAAAATCAAGGTTCATTAAGGATTATATTAATTCTTTTTAAAACAAATGAATTTCTAATGGGAACATGCAGGAATTCATTAACAATCTAATGAATTTTTTTATAGTGCTTTTTGGTCCCAATTATGTTATGCTGCAGACAGCTCCACTGGGCAAACTATGCTTTAAGTTAAAAAAGGTAGAACCGAATTTCCCTTAATCTATTTTAAATTTGCCTGTCAGTTTTAAACTCCCTGTTTAACTTTCTGTCTGTATCTTGTTAATTATTTTGTCTTTCGGCCGCATCTTATTCTTTTTCTTCTGTTACAAGAAAATAAAGATGTTTAGTTCCCCTTATTTTCACCATTCATATTATTTATCTGTCTGTCCTACATTTATCATCTCTCTCCTCATTTGCCTCCTCTCCGAACAAAAATCGGACTTTCTTCATGTGGCTGATTTCCTGAGACTCCAGGTGATCTGCGTTCCTGGGGTCAGCCCGCTTTTGGAGCTGCTCTTTTTGCAGCCCCATCTGCCTGTTGCATTCCTGTCACCAGATTTACAGCTCTTTCATTTTATTTGCTTAGGTGGAGAGAGTATCTGCTCACACTCCTTTGAATTTCGAGCGCCAGGCTTGACATTGCCGGTGTCATCAGAAGTGGTACGAGCCGGAGTTCAAACAGGTGGTCCCGTCGGGCTGCTGTCACAGGGGATGAGATCATACGTTCGTTCTGCCTCCGTGATGGATTCGTCTAACTCTCTCCAACTCGAGCTGACTTTGATCCCATATAATGAAAAGCCTTAAAATAGAAAGTGGAAGGGAACAGAGAGGAGCTTTAATTATTTACTGGCTGGGTCGGATCCATACCTTTTGTAAAGAGACTTCTTTTGTTGTTTTTTGGTCTATTCAGTTTTCATTAAGTCAAATTTAAATCTTTGTGCTTAGCATCGATTCAGATTCTGGGGCTGATTAAAGAGGCTTTTGAAGGAAGATGCGGGTTTTTTTCTTCTTTGACTTAGTTATTTTTTCCATTTACTAAATGGAATAAAAATGCTCCCCAAACAGTTTTCAATATGTTAGTCGCAGTAGTGCTAGGAGGCCCCAGCTGAAAGTTTTAGTTGCTCTAAGCACCTAGAAACGTGGCACCCATCATAAAACCACTGAGGGCTAGGTAGACAAAACATGAAAAGTGGGAGGGGGGAACTAAATTTGTAAATTCCCAAGTTCACAAAACAGATCTGGAGGCTGGATGGTGCCTCCTGAGGGGGAGGGAGGCTTTCAGTGCATGGCTTCCTTGCATCATTGCACTTACAAGCAGAAACAACCTTGCAGTTACCTCTGTAGTCTTAAGCAAAAAGCTCGCTTGATTTATTTTGGAATCTAGTGTCTTCTTAGCGTGCGTGGCTGTAAAATCAGCATGCCTGAGTTGAGGCTTGAGGAACCCCAGTGCCTATCAATATCGCTACATCCACGGCTCCTTCTCAAAAATAGACAGTAATCTGAAAGATAGCGGTGGTTCAGAGAGATGTCCTTGCTTTATCCTCACCCTCTTGGTGCCTGTGGATATGTTAACAGACTACTGTACGTAGGGGAAAACATGCCTTTAATAGTTCTATCTCAGTGACTGCTAATTTGATTTCCCTCAGGTAGACAGTGTTCAGTCACAAAGTCCTGGAGCAAGACTTTTTGTAGCAAGAAGTACAAATAATTTATACTGTATTGTCTGAGGCTCTTAGATAAAGCATATGCTACTCTGAACAAAGCAAAAAAAAATTTCTTTTATTTGGAGATAAACATGATGAGTTCAGAGAGATGGAGGAGGTGCTTTGATGAGGATCATGTTTATTCAAAGCAGCTTTGTGGTATTTTACAGTGAGTAGATAATGTCCAGGCTGGTGCTCAGTCTCTGTGCTGTGCATGTTGTACATTCACAGGCTCTTTGTCATGACACCTCGCAGGCCAGTGTCAAAACAATTTGTAGTTATTGACGGATTTCTACAGATGAAATATTTTCCAATATTTCAGTTTTTCCTGTGGAAGTTGTTAGTTTAGTTTATTATCCCAGCTCCATTCCAGCTTCTTCCATTTAAACTGGGCACGTGTGAGTTAGGTACAGTTGTGTCAGTCCTGAGGCCAAACTGCATTTTATTTGCATTACTGTCAGTCTAGAGTACTGCCTGTGAAAAGAATGGGCTGGATTCTGCCCCAAATTGTCATGTCCCATTACTTTGCTGTGGAGCCACTCATTCAGGGGTGGGATTTTTCAGCAGAGCTCAGTACTGCTGCAGCACTCATTCTAATACTGCTGTAGTGTTAGATGGCTTTTATAGCTTTGCAAAAACTAAAATTGAAGAATTTAGAGCAGAATTAGGTCACGACCAAGTGCATTTGCAAATGCCATGCTAATTATTCACAACTTCAAAACTGCTGAATGGGTTTCTTCCAAATTTGCTCTGTTCCATATATCCCATTGACATTTAAATGTAATTCATTTTATCACCATGTTATATCATAAAGTCCAGTTTCCATTTTTTTCATTAGCTGGTAGATGTTCCATAATACAAAAGGAAGTAGTGCTTGGGGCATGGAGAAAAAAGGGAATGCAGTTAATCTGTTAATGTTTCCTTTCTGGAGTTCGCTGATTTGTTTTTTTCTTCTCATATTGGTGTTAGGAAGGGTTTGGTGTTTTGTTTCTAGTCAAAATTGTGTAAAGTTCCGAAAATTCTCCTGAAGGTTTAAGATGTGTGTATGACTAGTCTTTCAAAAATCTAGCATTGCATTCCAGCCTTTCAGACTTTGATCACCTCTTTTATTATGGAGAGTGTCCACTTTTCCCTAAGGTGCTGATTCTTCTCATCATTCCTCCCTATTCTGATGAGTGTGCACCTTCTCGGGGAAAAGTGCTTGAGAGGGATTTGTTCCTTTGAGATAGTTTCTACTCTAGTTTGGATTTCCATAAATCAGTGCTAAAAGTGTGAAGTAACTGAAATATTTCTCTGATGATCACAAAAAAAAAAAGCACATTGTAACATCTGAGCATTTAAAAATAGGTATTTTCCTAGGGGCACAAGTTTTCCCTGCGTTCAGATAAATGCTTTCCTGGCAGCTGCAAATGTCTTTTATAGATGGTATCCAGTGCTGCCGATTTCTTAGTCATAGAATCATAGAATGGCTTAGATTGGAGGGGAATTTAGAGATCATCTAATCCAACCTCCCTGCCATGGGCAGGGACGCCTCTCAAATAGACTGGGCTACAACGCCAAGGTGCCCGGTTCGATTCCCGTTCTAGTCGAGAGGTGGCGACCCTGGCGACAGGGAGGCTGAATTAAAATGATCTCTAAGGTCCCTTCCAGCTTAGGCCATTCTATGATTCTACTTAAGGCCTCATCCAACCTGGCCTTGAACACCTCCAGGGAGGGGGCATCCACAGCTTCTCTGGACAATTTATTCCAGAGTCTTGCCACCCTCGTAGTGAAGACTTTTTTCCTAAAATCCAATCTAAACCTATTCTTCTTTAACTGAAATCCATTTCCCTTTGTTCTGTCAGTGGACACTTTTGTAAAAAGTCCCTCCGCAGCCTTCCCGTAAGTTCCCTCCAGGTATTGGAAGGCAGCTATCAGGTCCTCAGAAATAAGTGTACAGGGTGGCATCATTGACTGGAGCTGTGTTCAGGTGGTAGTAGGTTAAAAAAAAAGCCACAAAACTCCACATTCTCTAAGACAATCAGATTGGCAGTGCCCGCGTGATTAATTCCATGAGCCATTTTTCCCCTTCGTGCTTTATTTATTTTCATCTGTGCTTTCATCCGTTGTTGGGGTGTGGTGGGGCGCTAGCTAGCAGGGGCTGTTTCGCCCCGCGGGGTTTTGGTGCCTTGTCGCGGCGCTTGGCTGCTGCCGGGGCCGCTCCGTGGGTCCTGCCTCTGCGGCTGATCCTGACACCCATCTGTCTCCTCCGATGAGATCATTACCTAAATATGTGTTATACAGCGGGACGGCCGTGCCCAAGCAGAGGCGTTATGTGGAAGCGTGAGGATAAGGCCGGCAGGTACAGGGCAGGCGGGGTTCGATAGGCGGGATCCCCGCGGTCCGTGCCACGCCGGGGTGCGGGGC
>NW_009721978.1:0-504 GCF_000703405.1 Apaloderma vittatum | reverse complement strand
GACAGCAGATAATGTTTCTTAGGAGAAAGAAAATTTATTTGAAGTGATTCTTGATGTTTTTAAAAAATACACAATGGAACTGGCAAGTCCAGTACCATAGTTACAGTATATTCTTACTAAGAATGTACTTCTCTGGTCCTGGTTTTCTATCTAACAGGTCCAGCATTGGATATTAAGAGACCTGTTGTTCATATCTCAGTGCTATTTAGTATGTTTTTGTCTAGTATCATTCTGATATAAAATGGAAACCTTTAACTGAAAATGAATTGCAAAGTGTAACGTTAATGACTTGAAAGTTAGTGAGTCCTAAGTGTTGCTTTTGCAGACACTTGGACTCAGAAGAGTTTAGTTTGGTTAACTGGACAGATTTTATATAGTTATAAGAACTTATTGTATTGCTAAGATTTTACAGTAGATGTAGATATAGATATAGATGATATAGATATAGATATATGATATAGATATGGATATAGATAGATATAGATGTAGATGTAGATGTAGATG
>NW_009721977.1:0-1438 GCF_000703405.1 Apaloderma vittatum | reverse complement strand
AAGTAAACAAGGGAAAAAAGACAGTAAACCATTTCAAGACATCCATATGAGCTCTTGAAATGTTCTGTGTCTTGTATTTAGGAGTTGTAAGCGTGTTATCATAAGGCAGATACTGTGAGAAACTTACTGAATTTTCATCAAAGGATTAAGACTGTGAAAGTAATACAATGAATCTTCAGAGATACAACAAATGTCCCAATTATTACCTCAGTCTAAGGGAGATGTCTCATATTACTACAAGTGCAGGTGCAAACCTGCACTAAAATAATACTGAGAATTACTCAACATTTCATTTATACAGTGAATGTGAATGTGAACACTGACAAAGTTCACTTGCACAAAGAAGAAAGCTGCAGGAACCAAGGAGAATGAAACTCACTTTTTCTCCTTTTGAATATTAAAAACCTCACCAGATTTATACACAAAATAGATTTAATTTGCAAAGAAGACCAAGTCACAAGTTTCAAGGTCAAAAGCCAGGAAGAATTAAGTGAAAACTACAAGTTTATTTAAAGACTGCTGTTATTATTTTTTTGAGGAGTAGAGTGCATGGTAAAGATCTATGAATCCATTGGTCAGGTTTGGGTTGGCTTTTTCTGTTTCTGACTTAGTGGGTTTGTATTTATGAGTGAAAAGCATCCAAAACTGTGGAGCCACCCTGTTGCAAAATAGGCTTCACAGCATAGCATTTTACCTGAGAAGAAGTACAGAGTGTCTAACTTCATAGAATCATAGAATCATGAAGTGGTTTGGGTTGGGAGGGACCGTAAAGATCATCCAGTTCCAACCCCCTGCCATGGGCAGGGACACCTCCCACCAGCCCAGGTTGCTCAAAGCCCCTTCCAGCCTGATCTTGGACACTGCCAGGGAGGAGGCATCCACAGCTTCTCTGGGCAACCTGTTCCAGTGCCTCACCACCCTCATACTAAATAACTTCTTCCTAATATCTAAATCTATGCTGCTCTAGTTTAAAACCATTGGCTTCTGTCCTGTCACCACACACCCTTATAAAAAGTCTCTCCCCAGCTTTCCTGTAGCCCCCTTCAGGTACTGGAAGGCCCCTGTAAGGTCTCCCCGCAGTCCTCTCTTCTCCAGCCTGCACTGCCAGGCTCTCTCCATCCCCAGCTCCCTCAGCCTGCCCTCACGGGAGAGCTGCTCCAGCCCCTTGATCAGCTTTGCTGCTCTCCTCTGGAACTACTCCAACAGGTCCACGTCCTTCTTGTGTCGGGGGCCATGGGTCTGTTGGAGAGGGTCTAGAGGAGGTCCACAGACATGATCAAAGATAACTGCTGTTACTGTATTCCGTATTTTGCTCAAAATCTGTATTTTGCTCAAACCACATGCTCCTGAAATGCTTCAAAAACCCCATGGTTTTTAAGGTTTTAAGGTATACCTTTACTAACTCTGCTCCGCCCCAGGGGATGCCGTCGGGAACGCC
>NW_009721976.1:1427-11289 GCF_000703405.1 Apaloderma vittatum | reverse complement strand
GTATATATATATATATACGCATATATATATATAAAAACAGAAGTCTAATTACAGCAACATTTGTTACTCTGTGATAAAATCTGCAATTTACAAAAATGAAATGACTGGTTTTTGCCTGCCATTAAGGCATTTCAAATTAACACCATGGAACTGATGTCTGTAATAAAGCGCTTCCTCATGTGATCCAGTCACATGACAATGTACATCCCCAAAGTCATCATTCTCTGAAAAGAGAAAGAAGAATGTTTTAGTATGCAGTATCCTTTTCTCTTAGGCTTCTTCTGCACCTCGCATACACAAAATGAAATCTGCACAGTACTCTCAACCCCCAGAAGGAAAGACAGTGAGCCATGTCCAAGTCCCTGCCCGGCCAGAAACAACATGCTAACAAGTAACCTGTGCCAGGATTTATCTTCTGGGTTCTGACACCCTAGAATCCATCAACTCTTCCAGGGCTACAAACCTTTCTCTCTCAATAAGAACATCATGCAGTCATTTGTTTTCAGGGTCAGCTTTCAGGAAGACATTCATATCCATGGAACGTTACAGTACTATTCATTACTTTAAACTCTGCCTTAATGTGGCAGCGATGAAGGAAACTCTAACGTTAAGGATGCTCCAGGTTTTTCACTTGAGATGGGATCACTATAACATAGAAGAGTGTCCTTCCTCTTGAAGAGCAAGGATGATCTTTGAAGAGTACATTCTACTGAAAATCCAGTAAATGAGAGGCAAATGCATGGAATAGGCAGGTAACTTAAATACGATGTCACCTCTAGGTAGACAGCCAAGTGAATGTCTCTGAAAGCAAAATCAGCAAACCAGGTAGACTTGCAGAATAGATAAAATCTTGAGCTTTCTTTAAGCTTTCCTCATGCAGTATATGGATCTAACTGAACATGAACTTTAAACTCCTTTTATAAGAAATCTGGAACTTAAATTATATTTCATAATCACTTGTTTTATCTTAATAGCAAACTTTAAACAGTCTATGGAAAATTTCAGGAGACAGACTACGTGTTCCTTCTTAATGATCTGTGTTACAGTTAAAGGACACAACTAAGGACAAAATGTCACCTTTACAAGAATAATATGACAATTAAACCCAGGCTCCAAGTTTTTCTTCATCCTTAAAAACTGTGTCATACGAGGAACTGCAGACCAATAGGCAACAAAATCTATTATTTGCTTTGTCCTCTTTATGTTAACATACGTAATTTAAGATTTACTGGCTATTTACCTTCTTTGTGCAGGAAACATACCAGATGCAGATGCCTGTGCAGCCACCTGCTGAGTGGCAACAAGGGCAGCAGAGGTCAATCCTGAGGGAAAGAAGAAAGGAAGGAATGTTGTACACTTCTGGTTTAAATGGAATTGTGCTCAGAGCAATCCTAGGAAGCATCTCAAAGGCAAAGACAAAAAGCCCCACCACCAGAAAATGCTGGGTTTTAAATGCTACATAAATGGCAAGTATTTAAAGCAAAGGTGTCAATACAGTCTGCCCAGTATGACCAATATGCCTTCATATAGTGAACTGAATTGTCCTTGATAGGTGTTTTACAAGAAAATACAGCATTCCTACTTATTGTATTCAGTAAGTAATTCCTACTTATTGTATTCAGTACTTTCCAACTACTGCACCGCATGATGCTAAGTGGTTTGCATGGGTTACTGAACAGGAAGCCCAGTAGAAATGATAGGTACCAGGAAACAACAAGAATCCAAAGTCACAGTGAATTACAGAAACAACATGCCAGCTGCTCAGAATACATTACTTTCATAATAACTTATTGTTTTTACAGTTTTTCTACTGAACAAGTACAATGCACCCCAAAAGGCATATGGATATAACTGAATCAGACTGAGAAATGTCAAGATTTTTACACAGGAAAAATAACTGCTGAGGTACTAAGTGAATGTAATGAATTAATGTAATTTAGCCACCAATTGTGATAGCATGTACTTTGCTGCATGGGAAGAAATCTCCTTTCAATTTAGCTGCAGTCCAGGGTTAGAAAGAACAGTGAAAGACTGGTATAAAACCTACAGAGAATGAATAGTATCTTACCATGCTGCTTTTCCCCTGACTTTAACTTTGTGCATTGCATCTGGCAAAATACAAAGTCTTCTTTCAGATGGACAAATTATAATAAGCTCAAACCCTTGTGACTGCAATGCCTTGTACATAAAATATGTTTGGTATAAAAAGCTTTTCTGTCTTTGCTACACTTTGTCCATTGCTTACACAACCCTAATTACACAAAGAGGAGGTTGTTTGGTTTGAGTTTTTACTGCCTTTCAACTGGTTAACGTCAGTTTGCAGTAGGAATCAAAACAATTATGTGAATGACAGCCTAACTGGTACATCTTTAATAATGCTCTAACACTCAGTTTTGGAAGCAAAACTTGGTATTTCTGAGGCATGAAGCTATTTATTTGCTGTTAGTCCATGATGTGAATTTTCAAGCCTACTTCCTAAATGTAATGAACTTCTGATTTAACAAGTGGATCTCTACTCAAAACGCTTCATCATGTAGGCAGGACTTTCAGTGTCAGGGTAACGACTGCATGAGGCAAGCTAATCCCAGCACTGGAAATCTGCTCACCTTGAAATGGATCATATTGTCCAGGTATAAGCGGGTAGCCCATTCCAACATGTGTGTGATGGTGTGTATGGAGATGCCGCTGGCTAAAAGGAGAATGACGGTCTCGTTCCCTTTCTGCTTCCCGTTCACGCTCGGCTGCTGATTTTTCCACAGGCTAGTATCAGAAAGTGAAAAGAAAAATGTGAGAATTTTGAAAGGGATGAAATCACAATAAAACGCACTTCTCATTTACTCAGCAACAACCTTCTGAGTTGGAGTGATGAAGTTGTTTTTTTTTCTGAAGAAGTACCTCTACTGGATTATTTGTTCTTGATTCTAATCTCAAGTTGATATACCTCATTAATGGAAGATTTTTCAAGGCACAGACATTTTGACGCAACACACTGCAACCTGAAGCCATCATGATGACTTCTAGTTTTGTTGTCCCTTATGCTTGGCTGACTTGCCAATGCCTGGACAACCTAGTTGCTGAAAGCTGATATAAATGAATCCTCAGCTCTCTTTAACGCACTGTGGGGATCAAGCTTGCCTGAACAGCAAGAAAGCTCTTTTAAAAATAGGTTCAGTGACTCACACACAATTAAAACTAGCACCAACTTATGTGCAAGTAAATTAACACTGTTTGATTCAATGTGGAAATCTTCAGAGATGCAGGCCAGTTATCTGCTATTTGGAAGATGTGGCTACTTGGCAAATACAGGGAGGGGATATTACCAAATCCTCCAACCCAACTTCTCATTTCATTATCTGCTTCCAAACAGGAGCTTTCCATACCACTGCAATAAACTGTACACCAGGAGATATCTCTGAATCTATGTTTCTATGTGAATCCATTCATTTAAGATAGGAAGACTCTGAGCACAGAACCGTGTTATATGTATCGCTTCCAGTTTACGCCACGGAAGCATCCTGACTATAAATGGCTTTTATTTTAAGCAGTACTATGAAGAAGAATCATGCACTCAGAGCTTGATGACAGATTGTGTGCTGCTTAAAATGATATCCTCTACCACTCCCTATACGAACCACTCTTCTATAATAACAGATGAAGCCTTACAACAGGTGACTTGCTGCGATACTGGTTGGCATGCTGCTGGAGCAGATCCAGTGCTTTGGACTCAGTGGTTGATTTTGCATTGAGGCTCGGGCTGGTATTGACTTTCTCCGCCTCTTCTCTCCCTGACATCTTCCCATAAACCGGATAATGAAATCCTGGAGAGAGATAGGCCCCTGCAGGTAAATAATAAATACCACATCAAGTGACTGTTTTTACATTTTGGTTTTATCAAGGTGGGAGGAGGGGATGCCAGGACAGAAGATAAGATCAAAAATGGACCATGTGACTATCAAACGGCATCTTTGCTCTTCAATTTCTTCACCTAATTTACTCTGATGAATGGAGGTTATAAAGAGGGTTGAGTTGATAGCCGTTTCAGACATTTATGGGTCCTCTTTAAATGAAAGGAATAGTAACTATAATGGTTCTGACAGTAAGTGCTTAGAATATTTTTATAGGCAATAAACTATCTGTCAGTCTAACAGCAATAGCAGACTGTCAAGGGTTGAGAAAACTGTAGCTGGGAACTGTGATGATTCATAAAAGGAACATCTTGCATTAAATCAATTTCATCTAAAGAACTTTCCCTAGTGGAAGCACAAGCAAAACAAATGTCATCCATGAAGTTTCTAATTTAGCCTGGCTACTAACAGAAATGCTAAAGAGCAGGCTTTACTGCAGTTCAAAGGTGTAAATCTTAACTAGTGTGCAAGTCAAATTTCAGAATACATACCAGGATAGCTGTGCATTAGGACAGGAGAGACTGCGCGATAGGCTGGATGGTTGGGATCGTACATCTGTGGATAAGGATAAGCATGCAAGTACTGGATATATGACTGATGCTGACTCATTGGTGAGGAAACTGCTACTCTAGCACCCCGAGAGTCCTTCCAATTTACAGGAGTCTTTCGATCATCATTTTTTATCTTGCTCTCATCCACTGATTGAGAATCAGAACGCTTGACCTCCTTAGGCTCCTCTTTAATGCTTGCTAATGAGACAGGAAGGTTAGGCAGGGAACTTTCCTTGTTAGGTGTTTTTCTAGGGCTGTCATCTTTTAACTTTTTCTCACGATCAAGTTCTTCTGCTTTTTGCTGATCAAGGTATTTGGGCTGATAGACATAATGATGCCATGTTCGTGAATCTGGATCCTAATACGGAGGAGAAAAAGAATTTTGTTCTGAACTTACACATTGAAATAAGATCTTTATTGATATTTCCCATACTTCAGTTAATGTATTTTTAATAGCTGTTTTAATAACATATCCCTATTATATAGAAGTGTACAGAGTGCCTTGAGCTCCAAGTCAAACCAATATTCCCATGAAGGAGCAAAAGATTATTATAAAAATTTAATTCAACTGCTTCATCTTATATCCTTCTTCATGCCTTTAACTAGTTTAATCATGAAATACATATGCATTGTATCAAAGTTCTGAGATCACACTATTCATAAAACATTTTAATTACAGGCCACAGAGAGATTTTCCCACTCGAGAGCAAAAAAATACCTGTGAACCACAAAATTAAAGCTGGTTAATGATATGCCACGGTACTTAGATTACCTGGAACAATGAATCTGAAAAACTGATCTAGCTAGAAAATGCTAATGCTGTCTCTGATATTCCAAATAATCAGGAATCAGTGGAAGTCAGATATTAAGGCAGACTTTTTCAGCTGACAGTCTTATTTCAAGTTTGCAAATTATACAGGGCTAAGTATTTACAGGATCAGGACCACATGGTTTAAAGAACATGTACAGGACATCATAAATACATTTTTCATAATATATTACATAGATGCCACAGTTTAAACCCATCCGCCAGACAAACATCACCAGTCAAGCCAGGACAACAGACCAGTTTGTAAACGCATTCCAGGATGAGGTAGGTGAGATCTTCACAAGACTGAGCAGTCACAGGAAAGCTTTTTTTTTTTTTTTTTTTTAACAGGATACTCAAGAGCTAGCTGTAAACACTGTCTCCAACTGACACACATTTATGCACATGCGACAGAAACATAAGCACGCAGCTAGACAGTTGGACAGTCTGGTTCAAACATTCATGTGAATCAGTAGAAATCTTCTCCTACTCAGGGCTGTACCACCCCACTTCCTTTACTGCTCCCTAACTCCCACTCACCTGACCCCACCATACCTTGAAAGACAGCCCATAAGGGTGAAATCTGGGATGTACCGTACACCACAACATGAAAGCATCAAGCATTGAGGCTCTGTTTCAGAGCACAGAGACAAGTCACGTTGGCTCGAATGAAGGCAATGGGACATCCAGGAAGGTCAGCACGAAGCCAGTGGATGAAATTCTGGTTCCACTGAAGTCAATGGCAAAACTATCACTGACTTCAATGGAGAGAGGATTTCATCCATTGTGTAGGTCTGTAGGGGCTTGAGGTTCGTAGAGGAGAGAGGGGGAACTTAACTGCTTCAAAAAGGTCACCTTGGGTTAAGATAAAGAGCTGAGCTTCAAGCCAACTCTTCAAAGAAACAGCTCACCCATCTTTAGTAAATGCCAACTGTCATTTAACAAAAAAACCACTTCAAACCATGCTTCAAATCTACTTTAAGTCCTCTCACAATGAAAGCTACTTACTTTTGCTTGAAATTTCTCATTTCTGAACTAAGCAAATTGCTTAGAATTTACATCTAAAAGAGAAATCTAATTGTATTTTATTCATGCATGTAATTTAAAATAGTCTATTCAGGTCTCAAGCTTGGGTTCTGTCACCACCTTGCTAGATTTTTTTCTTTTCTTTTCAAACAGCTCTAACTGAAAGGTCTATTGGTCTATTCAGAGACTACAGTACTATCCAGCATGAAAAAAGGATGGCAGAGCTTGTTTGGCTGCAAAGGCAGAAAAATATAGCAGAATCAGGGACAAAATTTCACATCACTTAAGAATAAATCAAGAAACTCTTGTTCCATTTCCTGTGATCTCACCTGCTTAAATCTTGAGGTTGGATCAACTCCTGTTTGCTTCATGGAGTCCATAACAGATTTCATCTCCACAGCCTCCTTTATAAGCTGGTGGTTTTCCATTTGCTTGGCTTTGAAACTGTCAGACTGAAGCTGCTGTTGGTGATTGGAAAGGATCTGTGACTTGCTTGTCTCCTCACCTTTGTTAGGGACTGACGACCCTATTTTAGTGTTATTTTTGCTGGACTCTGGAGTTGAAGGGGCCTTTGAAATAGTGGCAGATGGAATATTCTTCTGCTTGTTGTCATCCTTCCCGATCTCCTTCAAGGGAGGGTCATTCTTCCTTTCACAGTCCCTCCCAGTTTGTGCCATTTTCTGTTCTGCTAGTCTCTGGTCCTCATAGTATTTTTCATACTGCTGCCTGTACGCAGGGTTAGAGGCCATTAAGGACTTTTGGTCCATATACAGCCCATAGGCATACTGTCCATAATAAAGTGACTGAGCAAGTGCAGGGTGTCTTTGCGTTATTACTGACTGATGTTGTGGCTGCAAATTAGAGGAAGTGCTTTCGCTTTTCTTGGCATCTGACGGCTCTGCCTTCTCTTTCTTCTCTGCCTCTTCCTCAGCCTCTTTTTTGATCTTCAGTCCCTGTGGGGTACTGCTATTCCCAGCTGCTGGGGCACTGACCTGTCCAGAGTGCATGTAACTTGGGGAATAATAAGGATCGTAGCCATGGTAATAGGGAGAATGGGACTCTTTCGCTTGAGCTGAATGTGCTGTGGTTGAAGAATGCCCTTTTACAACACTGTCCTTATTAGAAATAATATCCGATGGAGAGCTGGCCTTTGACCTCATGCCCTCTGACCTGCTGTCAGAGCCACCATCATCAGCTGCATCAGAAATATCTGAGTAAGCAGGGCTGTTGGTTTTAGCAGCTGCACTATCTGCACCATTTTGTGTCAACACGTGCAGTGGCGCCATGGCAGATTGTCCATTCACCAAAGTGCTGCACTCCATCCTGGAGGCACTCCCTATGGATGGGCTGGGTGCATTGTCTGTGAACGTGTAAACCTTATCAGCTTCAGCCTTAATACTTGCCATCCTGCTCTCTTGAGACTCTGACAGTCCATTAGCTAGCACTTCATTCTTGTTGAGATGGTCCTTTAAAAAATGTCCAGATAGGTCTTTCCCAGACCCTTTTGAATCCTCCAGCTTTCCCAGCTTAGAATCCATCTTGGGGCTTCCTGTCTCTTTGCTTTCTTTGTCCTTCAGCTTTCGCTTCTCCTTTTTCTTTTTGTCTTTGAGTGATGTGAGAGCTGGGTTTACAGTGCTTGGCTCTCCCATAATTGTGGGCTTTGGTTGAATAGGTTTTAGAGGAGGGCTCTTTGGTGTAGCCTGAACAATAGTAGTTGTTAGAGAGGGCAGTCCCGGTATTGTCCCTGTAGTGGTGGTTGTGAAGGCTGTAGTAGGTATAGCTATTAACTGGGGAGGAGTCGGTGCTGGAGCTGGGGCAATGGGCCTGGCTGTTTTCAGTTTGGAAAGGTTTTTATCCACTTTGCAATTATTTGATTTCTTGCCTTTATCACCCAAGCTCTTCTTGTCTATTAACCCTTCAGCCTCCAATTTTGGCATCTCGGTTTGCAGATTGCCATCTGCTACCAAGCAATTATCCAATGTGGCTGCCATATTAGAAATTACTGGAAGGCTGTTCAATTCACTGTTCAGACCCTTCTTCTTGCCAGAATTCTTGCCAGTTTTGGAACTGATAGCTGAACCAGGGCCATTGCTTGTCAGTTCCCTTTTTCCCTTGGGGGTCCCTGGGGTAGTGATAGAGGAAGGAGATGTAGGTGCTTTCAGTGGATCAAAGCCTGACAAATTTGTGCTTGGCTCACTGCATTCAAGTGCCACATTATTCAATGCTTCCTCACAGTCTGAAATTTTGTCTTCACTGTCAGGCTCAAACTCCAGTTTGTTTTCTGGGTCTAAATGTGCATGAGCCTGATGGTATCGCAGTCCATTAATGTGCTTGTACTTCTTGTTGCAGTTGGGGTGGGGACAGTCAATCAGCACTGGAGAAGAGCAGCCTTGGTCCAAAAAAGTAGTCTCGGGTTTCCCCTGTGGGGTTGTGGGAGTGCTTCGAGAGTTAGTACGAACACGTTTTCCAGATTTATTGTCCTCTGAACTAGAGTTCAAATCTAGCTCCATCGGAGGCTTAGTTTTCCTCTTGTTTGTGGATGAGGGGCTGGCTTTGACTTCATCCATGGCACAGTTTGGGGGTGTCCTGCGCCCACTTGAGTTAAGACTGCCCCTCCTCCCCTTCCCATTGGCACCACCTCGATTCTTATTCTGAAGTCCTCTGGACTCTGCAAAACTCGCATCATTCCCAGGTACAGCTGCAGCTGCGGTGGACCTTGCGCGCTTTCCCCTGCCCCGTCCTCCACGCATTTCCAAGTCGCTTGTTGGCGATTCGCAAAACCTATATAAACAAGAGCAGATTTCATCAGCAGGAGCTGTGAACTGAATGAATACCCAAACACCACCACTTCCTGTTACAGACCTTCATACATGTCAAAGAAAAGAGGTCCTTCTGCCAAATGAGAATGTTACAGTCTCAAAGGGAAAGTCATTGAAAAGGGACAAAAATGGTAAGAACAAGACCACCTAATTAGAACAATGGAGAGGAAAAACTGCTAAACTCACAGAAACGCATTTTAAATTTAATTCTCTCTGACTGAATCCCCTGTATTTCCCATTCTCTCTCAAAAATACAGAAAAAAAGAAATAAAACTTCCCATCCCAGATTTCAGTGTGGAACAGAAAATCACTTGTTTCACAGGTGCATGTTTTCAATTATAGCCAGTTGGTTTTTATTATTCTTTGTACAGCCTTGTGACAGAGATTGGGGGTGAAAATACAGCAGAGAAAAAAGACTCAGAATGATTGCCTACCTAGGAGGGGCCCAGTCATGCTTTGTGCAATCCAGCAGTGTTCCCACATAAGTCTTGTTCCTCCATGTAACATTTACCACTAGGACACCTGCCAGCGGGAGAAAAACAAAGTATTATCACAGTCAGAACAATAACTTGAGCAGGCTTTTTGTTTTGCTCTTCTTTCATTTTTTTTTCTCTTTCCCCACAAAGTGAGAGCTTTATTCTAATTTGCTTTCAAATGCTGTGGTCTATACTCTTCCTCTTTTCTGGTTTCAGTGACCTCAAGTTAAAACCCACAGGAAAGACAGCAAATGACAAAGAATAAGAGCGCGTGCGT
>NW_009721976.1:0-1413 GCF_000703405.1 Apaloderma vittatum | reverse complement strand
AAAGAGTGTGTGCCTGTGTGACTGTGTGTGTAATCAAGATACAGCTGACAGAAGGAAATGGGTCTTGCCATGTCCTGCTGTAAAACAGCAACACTCACCTCTTAATTTTGCTATTATTGCACATAATTGCTTTCACTTGGCAGCCAGCCAGCATAAACTAAGCACTAGTTACAGTGTTTAAATCAGTAGGTGACTGAGAAGAATCTGCTTCGCTTTGAACAGTATGATAATAATGCTTCTATTTATTTGAATTTGCATATATTCAGACACACACACACACACACACACACATATGCACTGCAAGTTTTGTTGAGCACATATAGACAGAAACATACATGATTTGCCTTGCTTTTTCTTCTGTGGAAAGCAATGGACTAGACATAAAACTGCAACCATGCAGTAAAGCTAAGAGGATTTGCAATACACATGCACAGAAGGAGGGAATCTTTAAAAAATGTACTGCAATTCAATTGCTTTTCCACTTATGACTTTTATTAATTGTAAATTTGTCTCCCCTCTAAAGTAGTCTTGTAATTTTGGTTTATTCAAATAATCCTTGTAGAATGCGTGCATGGTCAGGACACCCTAAGTAACAATAAAATACATGTCGGGGACATCTTTCAAACATTTTCTGCTTGTCCTCAAACACTTCTTCACGTAATTTATCACCATGCTTACTGATCAGCCAGCATGACCCCTTTAATTTCATTAACTTCTGCAGATAAACGCAAACTAGTGTTATTGAACCAGCCATCTCTTCTCATTAGAACACACACCCAAACAAAACCCGTATTTTACCTAGCAAAGCCACGGTGCAAAACGCTTCCCATTTATGAGAGGCATGAAGGCACTTAACTCGCAGCTGCCAGCCTCGTGACTTGTTTTTCCTCCACACTTCCCTTGTTCTGGCTCCAGCCTTAGTATAACGGATATAATAATGGCATTGTGCCAGAACGCTTCCAGACGGTCTTTTTTGCTTTGTCTTACCAACGCGATTCCTAATTCCGCACTAGGACGCTCCCTCTCTGCTGCACCAAGGCAAAGCAAACACTCGACCAGTCGCTTATTTCCCTGGGGACCTTTTAACAGTGGGAGAGTATTTGAAGTGTTGTTAGTAGAGGTACCAGGCAAGGAGGGATTTCCTTGAAAATTCTCTGTGGTGGATTTTAAATTTATGCCCCATATGGTTTTAAGTTGCTGCTGTGATAAGCCGACTCGGTATACTGGGGTGCACTGGTATGAGGGGTGAAAAATAAACGGCCAGGGTCAGAGCGAGGCTTTGAATAACTAGCAGGATTAGGGTTAAACGGTGTTTTTATGATCTGCCCCAAACTTGCCAGTGTGGGGAGAAAAGAAAAAAAAAACAGTCCTCTTCGAACGAGAGCCACCGCCCCGCTCCCGCCCGCTAAGGGC
>NW_009721975.1:7774-14018 GCF_000703405.1 Apaloderma vittatum | reverse complement strand
TGAGGAACTCCTCTTGTCACTGGTCTCCATGGGGACATCGAGACATTGACCACAACTCTTTGAGTGCGACCATCCAGCCAGTTCTTTATCCACCGAGAGGCCCATCTGTCAAATCCGTGTCTCTCCATTTTAGAGATAAGGATGTCATGTGGAATTGCGTCAAATGCCTTGCACAAGTCCAGGAAAAGGGCATCTGTTGCTCTTCCCATGTCAACCAGTGCTGTAGCTTTGTCGTAGAAGGCCACTAAATTAGTCAGGCACGACTTGCCCCTAGTGAAGCCATGTTGGCTGTCACCAGCAGGAGATCGGACAGAGGCCTCCCTGGCCACACGCCACATATATAGGATGGAATACTTTTGTTGGTCACCTGTCCTGTCTATTACCCCCGTGGAGGTCTCACCTTTTACTTCATTGTGACCCCTCTCACTGCCCGGCCCCCCAGCGTGGCACACAGGAGCCAGCAGTGGCCTTGGTCACTATAGGCATAAGTATGAGCAAGAGCCTTTCTGCATCCCAGTGCCAGGCAGTGACTGCAAATATCGGGGGTTATCACTGCCGACAGCACACACTGTCTGCAAAAACACGCTGCTGACTGCAGAACGTGCAGCCTTTTAGAAGAGACTAAACTGGAAAGTAAAAATCACTAAACAGAATTGGGCTTTTTAGCTAAACCCAGGACATCTGCATTGGCCTGACCCAAGTAGAAAACTTCACTTTCTCATCTAAAATGCTCAAAAGGAAGCCGAGACAGCCTGTTTCTGGGCTTTCCCTTTTGGCAGCCCCTTTGCAGGCTGTGCTCGCTCCTCTGACAGGCCTGGGTTGCTCCACAGCTCAGACCCCAGGAGAAGCATCTGTTTTCAGGATCGGGGTCTCTTTGTCCATCACAGACATTCATCTTAGCAGGTGCTTTGCTGCAGTTGAAATCCTCCTTCATGTTTCCCTCTCTGGGATGTATGACCTCCCCAGGATGCTGGCAGTTATACCAGCTGCTTGCTGCAATCAGCCTGTCGTAGAATCGTAAAATCATTCAGGTTGGAAAAGACCTTTAAAGTCTTTGAGTCCCACCATTAAGCTAGCCGTGCCAAGTCTCGTCTCCCCAAGGAGCCCACTCAGCTCCCCATCCTCCTCTGGCCACGCTTGCTTCAGGATTTTCATCCACTTCTGTCCCCTTGGTCTCTCTGTCACTCACAGTTGCTCCCTTGGGGCTCAATTTGCTGTTTCAATTCATCTTCTCAGCCCTTATATCCTGTCTCAGCTCCCAGATGTACTTATCAAAACAGTCGTTTTCAGCTTTTCCCTGTGCGTGGGTGGGACGAGAAAGCCACCCTCAGGATGCCTTCCTGGAGCGGTGACTTCAGCGCTTTGCTGTATCAAGGCATCAGCACATGTGGAATAGGGATTAGTCACAGACCTGGGGTTAAACATGTGCTTAAATGCCCTGGGAGCTGTGACACTGCCTGCCCGGCCTTTGTCAAAAGCTACTGATAAGCACAGGGACAGGTATTGGTGTTTTTGGCAGGGACAAGGGTGATGGAGACGTGGCACGCTGTGTCGCTGTCCTGCTGCTTTGCATCCGGAGCTTCACAGCCATGCGCGGTCGTCATCTCTAACCCTAATGCTGGAGTGTGGGAGGATGTAAATGTGGTCAAAGTAGGTCACTGCACCCCAGACGAATGTCAAGTGGCAGGAAAAATGCGTTGAGTGATAATTTAGCGTGAAGTCACGGTATTGGTGTGGGCGCTAGATCTTTGCGGCAGCTATCATTCCGTCCAGATCTGAGCTGTGTTTTCAAACTGATGCTTCAAAACTTGGCCACCAGCTCAGAAGCTGGTAGTTTTGAACGAAAGTGCATGTTTATCTTCTGCATGTGCAAAAACAAAGTTGCAGTCTCAGCCCTGGCACCGCATGTTTTCATATATACGATTGAGGACAGAAAGGGGAATTGGTACAGCTCCAAAGGTAACTGGAGTGTAGAGAATCTAAATTGAAAGACACAGTGCATTTGTTCAAGCTTGTTTTCTTTAGGCTCTAATTATATACTTTTCCACTTTTCTGGTGAGAGACATTTTAAATTTTAATTTTTTTTTTCAAGTTAAAATCAAATGAACATCTCAGTGCTTTAGTTTACATTGCAGTAAATATTTATGACTCTGGATAACTGCAGTTCAATTTCCCCTTGTTTCAGGTCCAAATGTCCCCCTCTGCACATCTGGCCTTGCACCCAGAAGCTTTTACTCCTGTAAAAGATAAATTGAGGTTGAGATGACTGAGCAGTTGTTGTGAGTGAAGCATTGCAGGAGGGGGCTGCTTTGGGCTTTCTGCCACACTAAACAAAGGAAGGGTTGCCAGACGTGGCACTTCAGGATATAATTTAGTGGCCATGCTAGTGTTGGGTTGATGGCTGAACAGTCATCCACCCTTCACATATTGCCTTGGGGCGTGCAGTGACGGTAGGAACCTGGAGATCTGATGGTGATCTCTTTTGGAAACCTTCTGTGACACCACTCCATTTTTCTTGTCCCTTTGAAAGTCGTTGTATGGCATCAGTATGTAGCACTGCTGAGTGAGCAGCGGTTCCAGGGCTTTGAAGCTGCATTTTTTGTTTTGTACAGGCCTGTTGCCTAATCCCAGGTAAGCCGGTGAGGTGGCACTCATCTAGGCTGGTCACTGGAGAGAGCTGGAAGCTCTCAGAAAGTCTCTGAGAGCACTTGTTTTAGAATGCAAAGAACAAGCTTCTTGGAGGAACCCATATCTCCATAGGATTATAGGGGACCATCATTTCTACGTGTACGGATATGTGAATCCTTTGCTTTGTTTCAGTTTGTTTTTCTCCAGGTACAAAAAGAGGAGTTCATATCATGCATACCTGAGGAGTGCCCTGGGCAGGGGGATATGCCAGGTTAAGATGTCTCCCTTGGACTGTGTCTATAAGATTGAGTTTTGTGAATAGTTTGGAGGCTCTGTTCAGCATGCAGTTAAATGCAGGCGGAGAAAGAGGAGAGGAGTGGGAAAAAACCCTTTATAAAAGGCTCCATCAGAGTTCAGAATTGTGGCCCCTAAATTGCCACCGTCACCTGGTATCGGTAGCTTAGGGCAATATTGCTGGAGAGTTAAGAACTAAGTCAGGGAAGTTACTCCCACTTCGTTTTCCTACAACTGTACCTGATGAATTTGAAAGCGAGAAATATTTGCTGACATTTGCCACCCAGAGCAGCGATGTGTTCCCCAGCTGGCCAGAAAACAGCCCCAGAACAGTTGGAGTGGAAGAAATCGGCATCGTGTTCCTCTCAGGCAGCCAGCTGTGCTCTGTACTTTGATTTGTTTCCAGCCTATAATTCAGCTCTTGCTAAGAGGAAGGAACTTCCCTGGCAGGGGTAGTGCAAGAGGGTCTAGAAAAAGGTAGAGTTCACTGATTTATTTAAACCAGCATGTTTTCAGTGTGTAGGTGAACACAGCAGGGAGGAGGATGCCTTCCAGTTGCGCTGCAGCGGAACTCCTGGACCAGGGCTGTTTCTGGGTCAGGTGCTTTTCGCAGGAGAGGTCCCAAAGGGGTGGGAGGGGAGCAGGTGTCTCAGCTTTCCTGTTTCAGCCTTTGTCTGACTGCACAGCTGCCTGGAGCCAGCCCCAGCAGAGCAGGGGCAAGCTGCCAGAGCCAGCTTCAGTCCAGGGCAGGCACAGCTTTTCCATCCAAAAAAGACAGGGCGCTAGCAGCCCCGCTTCTGCACCATCAGCAGTTGGCTGAGGATCAACCACAGCTTGTCTTGGTGCTTTTTTGGAAGCATAGGGCATAATTTAGAGAGTCATGGAGCTCAAGGCCAGCTATTTGGGTTGCGTTAGAAAGGGGCATTCACTGATGTCATGAAACCTTCGCAGGGCAGTTTGTCTCGCACCATTTAAATACTTCTCTTGGGTATAAAGCAGAGGGAGTCGCACGTCAGGGTGTTTGGTGTTCGTGCCAGCTTGAGCCCGTTGTCCATGCCTCAGGTTGACAGTGTAGAAGGAGATGGGCCAGAGGCCACAGAGACAAGCGTCATCTGGAGATGTAGGGTAAAAGAGATGGTTCAAAGATGCTGGTCATGGTGTGAGCCCCTGAGCTTTTGCTCGAGGCACAAGCTCTAGGACCACGGTGTCACTGCACTGCCCGAAGCACCTGAGAAGTCTCCGCAGGAGCTGATAGCTGGGACAAATGGAACTGGAGAGAATATAGTCTTAGATGAAAATTTCAGTAAGACATGCACAGACAGATCTTGCTTTCTTTTGCTTTTTCCTTGTTGAGCCTTGCATTTTCCCTTTAATAGTTATTGATGCTCCCATTTCATAGTCAGGGGAAACAGAGCAGCAGAGAAGGTGAAAGCTGTGCCTTTTGCATTGCCTCTGAACCTAGGAATCCTTCCCTATGGGCACTGAAATGGAGGGATGTGTGACCAGGTGGCTGGAACAGCTGAACACACGTGGCTGTGAGCATAGCTTAAATTGGCATCATCGCTTCAACAGGGTCAGCAGGATTTCGGAAGGGTTCACTAATTTGGGATGCTCCAAATTGACACAACGAGTTAAGGGTAGATAAGGCAATAGATTGTGCTGTTTCCCGCTCTCAGTTTAGTGCTTACCCTAAGGACCATCTCCTTTCTTTTTGCCTGGAGTCTGTAAAAGAGAAACTTTAGAAACTGGTTTATGTGAGGTTGCAGGCTGACCGAAGTAGTGGAAATAAATGTCAAAAGCCAGGGGCTCCTTGCTCGAGCGTACATGATTAGCATTACGTAAGCTAATTCAGAGCGCTATAAAAACCATTAGTTTTTGATTGGGTGTTTTTTCCCCAGGGAAATGCTGCCAGAGCTGTCATACATCTTCAACTCAGACGCAGGCACCCACTACCCAGCTCAGCCCTATGTGTGTAATCATGGTATCTGAGCAAACTGAGTTTGGGAACCCCGTCTGTAAACCTTGTTCCAGACCCTCAGAATGCCCTAGCCATTACTGCATCCTTCTTTTTAGCTTTCCATTGACATACCGGGATCCAGGCTGTGAGTGCAGCACTTCTGGTCCAGCTGGAAGCTGTGGGAAAGCACAACGTGTTTTTGCAGTGTGATTAGCACAGGTGTGCCTTTCACCTTAGTGGAGCAGCAGAAGGGTTAACCAGGGACTTGTGGTTGCAGCCTCGTTTCTTTGGACGTGTCCTTAGATGAGGTCATACGAATTTCTTTGGGCAGTTTCTAGTCCCCTTTGTTTTAAGCACCACACTGGTCAGGCCAGCTGCACAGATGTTCATGCCAAAGAGCGTCCCCGTGCACGTTCACCGCTCGCTCCCCTCGGGCTCCCTAGTGACAAGCCCTTGTTCGACATGTGTCCTCTTGGTCTTCCTCATCACAAGGGCAAAGTGGCAAAGGCTGAAGGTTGGACACAATCCAGCCTGGAGAGTCACTTGAGCAGCAGCACAGTTCTGCCAAAAATCCCCGCTCCGGGCAGCAAGAAGTTAAAGCCAAAAGGCTGCTCTTGATTCAGGTGCTTGGTTTCCTACACGGACACACGAGGACGGGCCTTGCATAACGCAGACACGTGGAGCACAGGCTGCCTGGCAGGGTCCTGTGGGGCTCCCACGTGCTGCCAGCAGGGATGTGCGCTTCTTACAGTGAATGAGGGAGTGTAGGCACTTGTGTGCACAGCGAAGAAATTAAGGAATAGTGATAGGTGCCGTGGGCCTGCTTGCTACTGAGGGGATGTGCTGAGCACTGGCTTGTCATCCTGTTCCTTTACAATACCCGTGATTCACTTCCAGTTTTGTGTATAGTTTCTTTGAGTCCCAGAAGGCTACTGGGCATCACAGGTGAGGTTCTTGATGCTTTCTTTGGACAACATCTGGTACAACATCTGGTGGCATCCCTGCCCAAACAGGGAGGTTGGACTAGATGATCTCTAAGGTCCCTTCCAGCCTAGGCCAGTCTAGGATTCTATGACTATGGGCTCTGGCATGAGGAGGCGTGGTGTTGGAGCGAGTGCAGAAGAGGGCAACAAAGCTGGTGAAGGGCCTGGAGAACAGACCTTGTGAGGAGCGACTGAGGGAGCTGGGTCTGTTCAGTTTGACAAAGAGGAGGCTGAGGGGGGATCTCATCATGCTCTACAGTTACCTGAAAGGACATTGTAGAGAGGTTGGTGCTGGTCTCTTCTCACAGGGAATTAGGGACAGAACCAGGGGGAATGGTTGCAAGTTGCAACAGGGCAAGTTTAGGCTGGACATTAGGAAGAA
>NW_009721975.1:0-7743 GCF_000703405.1 Apaloderma vittatum | reverse complement strand
GAAAGAGTGGTCAGACCCTGGAACAGACTGCCTAGGGAGGGGGTTGAGTCGCCATCCCTGGATGTGTTCAAGTGTCGCTTAGATGTGGTGTTGGGTGATCTGGTTTAGGGGTGACCTTGTAGTGTAGGGTCAATGGTTGGACTCGATGATCCCAAGGGTCTTTTCCAACCTGAATTGTTCTATGATTCTATGAAACCAGAGATTCTGAAATATAAATCAGTAATTCAGGAATGAACTGTAATGTTTGGAGGCTTTAGGTGCTGACTGTGTTTTAAGATTCCTTACCAGAATGGGATATGGGTTTGTTGATGAGTGTTGACGAAGTCCACAGGGTTCCCCCAAGGAGAGTGGATGCAGAAGGTAGAAGTGCAGAGTGCAACTTCTCCAGGACAGGGGCAGTAGTTCTTAAGCAAAGTTCTTTAGCACCTTAGGACCAGGTACCTCCAGAACAAGCTTCTAACAGCCTTTCAAGAGAACCTCACATCAGCTGCAGCAGAGAGGAAGGAGAGCAAGGAAGGGGAATGGCAGTGGAATATGTTCTCACTTCATCCGATTGTGAAGGATGGAGGGAAAACAAATGAAAAAAAGGTGCTCTAGAGGAGGCCAAAGTGCCATGGGAGAGAGAAATCCATTTGTTATCACCCCTGCCAGCCCCAGCCCATGTCCTGTGATGGCCATGGCCATGCCAGGATGCAGCTGACCCGAGGTGCCCGTGCAGGAGCTGCTGGAGCAGCTGGGGATGCGCCCTCCCAGGACTGGGGAGTGTGAGGACACGCTCTCAGCTGAGGTAGCAGTGGAGCAGTGGGATAGTTATGGAAGGGTGTGAGGAGGAGGAGGTGGGACGGACAGCAGCTGGCTGCCTTCCCCTTAGGCACAGGGGAAGAATGACCCAAGGGAGGAAGGGGAGCTGGTGTGCCTTGGCCTGGTCTGTAAGTGCGAGCTCATGCAGTGCTGGTTACCTAAGCAGCTGTGTGTGGTCACATCTCTCTGGGTTGAATATATGCATGTCTCCAGGGTGTTTATTTTCCTCATCTTTTTGTTGCTGAAATGTCAGTTTGCAAATTGCTCTTGGGCATGGTGGCAGACCAGCTCGTGGCTGCTCAGCTTTCCCTCTTCCCCTTCAAACCTGGTGTCCCTCATCGCGTGGGCAGAGGCAAATTCCGCAGCCCTGGCTGCCCACCACAGGCATCCTCTGAGCCTCTGAGGCTGGCACATCCACCAGTGGCCAGCATTTACCAAACCGCCTAATTGTACCTTAGGCAGAGAGCACCGATTTGTTCCTTACTATATTTAACTTGTGTCTAGGACTGCAAAAGCAGCAGGAGCACAGCCTTTCATGCCCTTCGTTGCAGAGAGATGACTTGTTTGTAGGGCAGCTCTGCAGCTGGGCTAGTGGAGAAAACACTATAGATGTTCAGGACTGAACTGCAAAGCGAACGGTCTCCCTGCTGAAGTTTTGATAGCCATGAAAGCAATGACTGAGGTCCAGGGAAATCACCAGTAGCAAGAGGAATTCCTGATTGACTGGCTCAGTGGAGCAAACCCTACTTGGCTTAAATTTTTGTAGCTTAATTTCTATCAGAAGCACGTTATGATGCTTAGAGAAATGTCAGGCATGGGTGATTCTGCTGCTAAACGAAAATAGATAGGGTCTGCTGCCTAATTCTGGAGCATCTTCTCTCCTTCAGTGGATTGGCCCTTCTTCAGCAGTAGGGGAACTTAAGCCAGTGGTGATGTCCTCTGGCTGCATTGCATCAAAGCAGCATCTCTTTATTGTGTTGCAGTACAGTAACACTGAAATCCATGCAGAATGAGCCCCTTGCCTGTGGCTGTCCCATAGGCAGCAATATTTTGAAAATCCCTAACTGAAAATTCACCTGAAGAAGGCAAAAGATGTGAGGTCTTCACTCAGCGTCGGAGGAGCTCCTTCAACACACGGGAACAGAGCATTGCTTTCCACCAGCCCAGGAATAATGTGCCTAGAAATGGTGCAGCTTTTCAGCTGGCTGCAGCACTGGTGACGTGCAGGGAGCTGGGCTCTCTGTGCCATGGCTGGGGTGGCTCTGGGGCTCCTTGAGGCAAGCTGCTCTGAAGACAGTAGAGGGGAGCAGTGTGTAAAGCAGCATGTGCTGTGCCTTATTAAATAAGCTCAAGGGGAAAAAAGAAACTCCTAAAAGTGTTTGCAGGGCTTGGTGCAATCTTCCTTACTTTAATCCACCAGCTTATGAGACCCAGGTGGTAACTGTCCTGAAGACTTTGCTCCTTGGTGGCTCATTCTGCCGTATAGAAGCTGTTGCAATGACCTGCCTGGAAGGCAGGAGGATGCAGAGCAAACGGCTGGTATTCAAAAGAAGAGCAAATACAATAATACCACTGGGAACCCAGCTGTCCCCCCAGCAGCTGCTCAGTGGGGAATGACCTTTAGGTATGGAGCAACCTCCCCGTTTTGCGGACTAAAGTAGCGAGTTGGGCAAGAGTGAGTGTTGAGAGGACAAAGCTGATTGTAGCGAGGAGTCTGGGAAGGAAAACACAAGCAGAGGATTGTGGAAGAGTTAACGTTTATCTGAGACTCTCTGCGCCCTCCCAGGAGGGTGTGTGTCCAGTCCTCCTGTCTTGCCTTTCACTCTGTGCTGCCAGCTGCTATTAATACTTCAGCACACGAGTGTTAAAGCGCGAGCAGAAAGCCCGGAGAGGATATGCAAGGGATTTCCGGCAGTTGGAGGCTTTCAGGCAGAGAGATTGAGAGCCAGCACAGAGCAGAGCCCTAACAGGGGCTCTCCTTAAAGATACATCCCTCTATGAGCTGGGGTGCAACAGGGGGAGACTTGAGTAGGCATCATTGCGTGGGCTTGGGGCAGGAGGGGAGATGTGCTGCTGCTGGTTCAGCATCCACGCCTGCCACTGTCATACAGGCTTCTGGGGGTGATGGCCCCTGTGTCTTGGGCAGAGTCTTTAGCGTGGGAAAAGTAATAACTCAAGAGGATCTGTATTTTTCTGTGTTGGACAGATACAGATTTTCATAATCGGGGAAGGTCAAAATGGCGCTTGGCAGTGCGTGTGGAGTAGCCACGAGCTGTGGTCCAGGGCAGGGCAGCTCCGTGTCTGCTCAGATGAGAGATGGGGATGGAGGAGTAGGGAGACAAAGAAAAGGTAGCCAGCAAGAGCAGGGCAGCAGCTTTCAGAGCATAAGTACCTCTCTTGCAAAGAGGAGGATCTCCTTGGTTTGGTTTTGGTTGCTGTTTGGGGTTTTTTCAAATGAAAAGGAGAATTTTAGCCAGTGTTTTCTTTCTTCCTCATCCTCGAGGCTCGTATAAATGTAAATGAAAGGTTGTTGGAGCATAAGAGTCAGCAGAGGCTGAGATACTGTTATCTGCTGGCTGGGTCTAGCCTGAGGATAAATGACATTGAGGGAATATAATGGACTAACATTTGGTTGCACTCTTTGAGTTTGGACCTGTATTTCCTCATGTGAAAATGCTTCACTGAACATAATTTGGTTTAGGTGTGCTCTGCTCTGCTGCTCTGTCCTTGCCCTCTGTACTCTCTTCCCAGCTCGCGTGTGCTGCAGATAGCTGAGCTTGTGAAAGAACCAGTCGAATACCCTTTTTTTTCCTGCCTCTCCAGGCCCTGGAGGTCTTTGGCTGCTCCGGCTCCTTCCCAGCACTTTTGTCAATGCGTTTTCTGATCTCTGC
This sequence comes from Apaloderma vittatum, assembly GCF_000703405.1. Classification (NCBI taxonomy): domain Eukaryota; kingdom Metazoa; phylum Chordata; class Aves; order Trogoniformes; family Trogonidae; genus Apaloderma; species Apaloderma vittatum. The sequence continues at coordinate 4,051 of NW_009721975.1, read as the reverse complement.
ACAGACTTGCAGCTCTCATCCATTCCAGCTCGCTCAGCAGCAGGGCTGAGGTTACAACGTGATACCTGACTGGTTTGCTAAAAGCCTGGTGGAAGTGGCCGGCTGTGAGAATACGGCTGTGAGAATAAGACTGGGCGTGTGAAACTACGGAAAAGAAAATAACTCTTCTGTTCCATGGAATGCCACAGGAACATAGTCACACCATCAGCCCGGGGAGGCAGACAGATCACAAATAGAATCGACCCAAATACCTGCAGGTGACCGTACTGTGGTGGTCCCTGCTGTGGCTGGTGACGGTGTCAACAGTCCTAAATCCCTTCCTGGTTGCCCGCTGATGTCCTGGGCTCTGTGGCGTGTCAGTGGTTGGGGGGGGACCTTAGGCTGTCATCACCTTCTCTGCTTATCTACGTCTTCATGCACAACAGCAGTTCATTGCTTAGCAAAAGGCTTGGGCGTTGCTGGGCTGGCCTAGGAAAGGTGTGAGAAACATGAAATTCAAACTGAGCCTGGAGCAGGGTTTGATTGACTTTCTTGCCCGTGATTTCCTTCCTAGCTTTCTCGGCACCTGGCAGAGCTTCCTGCTGGCTGCCACCCCTGGTAATGTTTAAACCTGCAAGGTGGGGCTCAGGAAAGCGTGCACCCCTGTGCCAGCCTCGGCAGAGAGAGGCTTCTACTTTGCTTCAGCTTCTTGTTTGCAAATGGAGGTTGGATTTATCTCTGTGGCAGAGAGCAGTGGTTTCCTAAAAGTTGCTCCTGCTTCTGTCTCCTCATGGCTTTGCCAAAAGAGACCCAGAGAAGGCAGTCCCAGCCAGGGGAGGGTCTTTTCTGTCTCCTTCCCAAACCTTAGATGTGTTTGACTTCCCCCTCCAACCCTTTCAACACTAGTATTAGAAAATGCAATATATATTATCTTTCTCTGTATAGATCTGTACAACGCACAGACCACTGAAGACCAACTTAAACAGGTATGTGGGCAAGCTTCTCAGAAAACAAGCAGGATGGGGGAGCCCCAGCCCTGTAACATGCAGGTTGCTGGAACTGCCCCTTTGAAGGGAGCCAAACCTTGGTCCTGCCATCAATGGGGGCAGTGTGGCCGAGCACCCCCCTCTCACAGACACCCCAGTGTCACCGCTGCCCGTAGCAGTGGCAGGAGTGTTTTGTGAGGACTGCTTCAGAGACACACGAGCGCACCTTTAAAGCGCATCCATTAAAATGTGCTTGAGGACTTGAGGTTTGAATGAGAGCATCGACCTGGAAGTTTTATGAATTTAAAGTTCAATTGCATTAATCATCATTTGGATTCGCTCCCCCGAGTGCCTCATTGGTGATCTGCGCTCCGAGAAATTATGCCTTCGCTTTGTCCTAATCACAGGGTTGAACTCCACAGGCTGAAATATGTGCTGCCCCTATCCCATTTCTTCCTTTCCATTCACCTTCTTCCCCTGAGCTTTTCCCTTCCTCTCCAGCATAAGGAGCTTGGCCATAAAGGCTGCTCGGTGGAGGCAGTGGGGTGGGTTTTGCACTGCGTGAGGCTGTGCAGCTCTCCTGCGTCCTCGCTTTGTGTTCGGCACCTTCGAGGTCTGGAGCAGGAAACACGGTTTCAGACTGTTCACAGGAAAACATTGCTTATTGTCCCCTCTCTGATGCCTTGGGCACTGGCAGCAGGAACATGCAGAGCTTTAATAGCAAATACTAAATGAACAGGAATTTGGGAAGGAATCTAAACTTCCTTGCCTAAGGAGTAACTCACTGGGGATTAGAGAGAAACTTCTCTAAGGAAAGGACTGTTTTGGGGCTGTCTTCCACCAGCTTTTCACTACCTTTTGTGCAGCAGTTGCTGCTGGCTGGGGATGCTGGAGTGACCCCACTGCCTGGGTTCCTCCTGGTTGGGTGACAGTAATGCTTTGTTCGCTGCTGTAGCGGGGAAACGCGCAATATTGAAAAGTAATGCAATGTAGGTCCAGGCTGTCCAAAGGTCCCAGCAGTGTCTGTAGTGCTTTGAAAGTTTCTTCAGCAAGCCAGGAGATGATTTGTCCTTCTGCCCATGCAATGGGGGAAGATGCCAGACTCTGTCACAGCTATCATGCTAGTGATTTTCCATGGGAACTGTGAGCCTGTGGGGGCAAAAACTGTTATGTGTACGCTGCTGAGCATATAAAGGTCCTGGCAGCACACCTGGCCTGCGTAGCCACTGAGTCATTTCTGCTGGCATCTGCCATCCCCGCCTCTGGGCTGCGGGAGGGATGTCTTGTTTGCCAGCTCTGGGGACAGAGCCTGTGCCCTCACATCTGGCTGGGTGACTCAGGCTCTGCGCTGTCAATAGGAATTGGCAGCGGGTGACACGGGAGGGGTGTGTGAAGCAGTTTGGGCAGCGCTGTGCCCGCGAGCACCATCTCGGCGTAGGTGCTAACGCAGCGTCCCCGCTGCCTGCCCTGGCCGCCGGCCAAGTGGAAGTTTCCAAGCTAACCAGCCCATCGCTGCAGCCACGCGTCCCTCCGTCCTGGCTGGGGACAGGAGGAACTGGTGATGGGCTCCGCAGAACTGCTCCATTCCCTCTGCACCCCTGTGACCTGCCTGAGCATCGCAGGGAAGGAAAACCGCTCCTAAATCCCACCTCTGCTCCACTGTGGGACCAGAGAACTTCTGCCCAGGGCAGAGACTTTCACTATCGCTTTTGGGCTGGCTGCAGAAATCCTGCTCTTATCGCCACTTTGCAGCGGGGAAGAAGGCGAAGCCGGGGCTTGGTGCCAGGGCCGGCGGCGAAGCTCTCCGGCGGGTTGCACGGGGCGAGTAAACATGTTGCGGCGCTCGGGTCCTGCCTGGTAGCAGCGGCAGCAGCCCATGATGCTGTGCTTGGAATGAAGTCAGCCTTCATCAGCCGAATAGTTTATGCATGAATCGAAACTTCAGACCTGGCAGGGTGGGGGAACGCACAGGATCTGCGCCCTTTTAAAACGCTGGAGCTGAGGCGGGAGGAGGGGATAGAGGAAATAGCAGGAAAATAAGACTTGGGGAAGCAGGGAGAGATTTGAGAAGCTAGATGAGTTGTTTGCTCTGTTATTGCGAGGATCCAAGTTCCTTAAGCATCTCCTGGTGGATATTAAGAGGGAGCAGTGGAGGCTGGAGCGTTCCCCTGGACACTCGCATGCTGTAGCTTTAAGACTGTTTTACAGAGGACTCGGGATTTCCAGTTTTCCTTCGCCTGGTGGAGTATTTCAGGGAGTTCCAGGATATTTTGGGTCATGCACCCCCTTTTTCTTTTTTCTTCTTCCTTTCTTTTCCTCTGTTACTCTTCCTTTTCATTTCAAAGAGACAAAGCTACTTCAGTTTGGAGCACAAACATATGATCAGCACATGGAAATGTGGTAATTTGGATGCATTCATGATTGCAACAGATTGAAGAAATTAGACCAGACAAAGAGCTTTTTTTGGAAGAGGAGGAGGAGGAGGCGGCAAGGCAAAGAGGGAGGGAGAGTGGGGGAAAGAAGGGGACGCCACCGAAAAAAGGGACGGCCGTGACACGCGGATGCTAAATATATCCTGTAGTAATGGAGAGGGACCGGATTTCAGGTAGGCTATTGATCTTTCAATATGTTATATTCTGCCTCTGCTCTCCTACCTTTCCAACAGCTTCTGCACTTTAAGGAAGAGAAACAGCCACACTCTGGGTGGATTTCAGTCGAGTCCTGTATTTATTTCTTTTTTTGCAACGCTTCCTTTCTGCATTTTTTTTTCCCATCCTCCTGAGCCCTCTAGACAGAAGGTGGTTCCAGCAGAAGCTGGGGGCGGGGGACGAGGGGGGGAAAGCGAGTGGGGGAAAAAAGAAACTGCTTTCTAGGTCTGGTTTTCATTTGAGTCTCCCTCTTCCCCCCTCCTTCTGCTCCCATGTGCCGCCCGGCGCGGGGGGATGAATGCTGAGCCTGTTAGCTCAGAGCTGCGAGCTGGGAAGAGGGAGGAAAATAGCCGAGATCTTGGCATGGAGACGCGTTTCTGCTCTGAAGGTTGGCTTCTGAGTTTGTGTGTGTGTGTGTGTGTTGTGGTTGAGCTTTCT
>NW_009721974.1:0-1215 GCF_000703405.1 Apaloderma vittatum | reverse complement strand
CCTCCCCAGGCAGCCTGTGCCAATGTCTGACCACTCTTGCTGTGAAAATTTTTTCCTAATGTCCAGTCTAACCCTGCCCTGTTGCAGTTTGAAGCCATTCCCTCTTGTTCTATCACTAATTACCCGTGAGAAGAGACCAACACCAACCTCTCTACAACGTCCTGTCAGGTGGTTGCAGAGAGTGAGGAGGTCTCCCCTCAGCCTCCTCTTCTTCAAGTTCAACAGCCCCAGCTCCTTCAATCGCTCATAAGATTTATTCTCCAGGCCCTTCCCCAGCTCCGTTGCCCTCCTCTGCCCTCACTCCAGCTCCTCGAGAACTCTCTTGCCTTGAGGTGTCCAAAACTGGACACAAAGCTTTTTCCCTGAGTGAGCCCACACAAATATACGGAGATCTGTGGCGTGAACTGTGATTTGTAACAAAAGTCTGTTTTGAAGGCAATCGACTCAAAACAGTGACAAGAGGATCCTGTGAAACAACAGCATCGCTGAGTTCAGACCCCAACCTTGAGCCCACTCTAGGCTGGGTGTGCTGGTGCTTGGGTGGGAGCTACAGCAGAGGCTCTAGGTGTTTGCCATCCTCTCAAAGCTCATGGCATCTTCCAGGAAAGGGGTGGGGTTGGCCTCCACTCCCCTCCCTGCACACACCCTCGATGGTCTCCTTCTGCCTTCCAGAACTCCCCCTGAATAGGTTTTACTTGCCTGTAGCTTCTCATACTAAGCCCTACATGGCTGAAATAATGCCCTTTCCTACCAAAAGAAGGAAAGGGGCTTTAATTGAAGAAATTAAATTAAATCTTCAGAGATTTTTGGGCTTTAGAACCCAAGAACTTTCTGAAATAAAATACTTTTATTATTCAAAACAACCAAGGAGTGAAGAAAAAGCAAGAAAAATTAAGCTAATGAAAATCTAAATAATTTAATGGAGAAAAGAATTCTCAGTAAATGCTGGGCTTAATTTTTTTAACTCTCAAATGTCAGATCTTTCTTCTCCTAAGCTCTCACTCACAGGTTCTCCAGGGTCCCAGCTTTCCCACAGTGCGTGCTGGCTGTTGTGGCTGTTGCCTGTTCTTTCTCGCAGTGCTGGCTGCACCCACCCCGTGGGTCTGTCCACTGGAAGGGCTTCAGAGCTGAGAAAGCCCCTGGGAGAGTTGCGGGGAGAAGCTTTTCCCCAGAAACTTGCCAGAAACTCTGCAGAGCATCCCTTTGCCAGCCCAC
>NW_009721973.1:0-10474 GCF_000703405.1 Apaloderma vittatum | reverse complement strand
TCCCTTCCAACCCTGACAATTGTATGGTTCTGAGATTCTAAGGTCTCCCCTCAGCCTCCTCTCCACTCCTCCCCTGGTGTGACAGTTGGCCACAGAGCTCGTGCCGAGGTGACCAGAACCCCATGGTTAGTGTCCTTCTCCAATGTTTATAGCCTGCACGGTGGCCTGCCCACGCTGTTGCAATTTAGAGTTAAGGTTGGTTTTTGCATCGAGTGTCCTCCCATGAAGTGCGTTGACACTCTTGTTGGGAGGTTTCGGGTACAGGAATTTGCTGGTGAAGTTCTGGCCATTCAGCTCCACCGAGCGCTGTCCTGGGAATCTTCTGCACTCCTGAGACCCCGGCACTCTGTCAGTGCCAGACGGTGTTCCTTGGGCAGGTCTTCCCTTTGGATCGGAGCTACCAAGGGTGGGGTTGGGCTAGATGGTCCTTGGAGTCCCTTCCAACCCATTAATTTATGATTTAACTTATGACTCTGTGGTTCTACCAGCTCCTTCCCAAACCATCTCCAGTCACCAGCCAGAGGCTGTCAGTGCCCAGACCCATTCCCAGGGGGCAGTTTGGATTAGGCCACCCCAGCTGGGGTGTTAAAAGATTTTAACAGTGTGGATGTGTGCGGATCATGCCAGAGAATAGCTGCACAATTTCATTTAACACTGTGGCCTCCAAGGTTGCAGAGGTGCTGCAGTGGCCACCATTGGGCTCCTGCTGGCCGCTAACCCAACGTCTGTGCGGGCTGATCGGTGACCAGTGACCTGTCAGTGTTCTCGTCAGCGACTTTCTTCCCCTTTTTAGCTTCTTTTCCCCATCCAGGCTGTTGGCTCAGCTTCCCCTTTTTTCCCCAGTCTCCTGCAATCACGCAGCCCCATTAGCTCGCTCTTCTCTAATGACGTGACGGCTGCTCTGCCTTCCTGCAGGGCCCTTGCTTTCAGCTACGCGGATATTCAGCAGACATATCCCATTTCACTTTTTCTATTTCCTCAATGGCAAATTCCTCACGAGCTGATCTGATGATTTATCTAAGAACTGCTCAGGCCTCCTCGCAAAGCTCCGAGCCTCTCGAGATTTATTTTTTTTTTCTCCACATCTGTAGTTAATGGTGAAGGCTCATTTTTCAAACTCACAACTTTCCTGCAGAGAGGAGATCATTTAAGATCTTTTCCCCATCTTGAGTGGCCATCTGGTCCTGCGAGTCCCCGTGCTGGTAGGAGAAGCATCTGGAAATGTGTGGGAGTGTGGGGACATCAGCGCTGCCTCCGCTGCTGGTGCTGACCCATGGCTGAGTGGAGCTGTACCCTACATCTGCTGCACCAGTGTCTAAGGTCACACCTGGAAGAACCCCAAGTCTTGGGGAAAAATGAAAAACAAAACAAAAACAAAAACCCCCACAAAGTATCTGCTCAGAAATGTGGAATTCTCTGCAGCCGTTCCCGGATACCTCGGCAGAGCCCTGTGTGCACGGTTAGGAGAACATCTTTTGGTACAGTGCTCAGTGAGGAGCTGCTCCGAGCTCAGGGGCAGGTTCTGGTTGATCCTGCCCAAATGAGAAATAAACGAGGAAGGTGGATGAATGGGTTTGTGGATGTCAAGGCCAGATAAAGCTTTTATTCCGTGAGTTTTAATTCTGTGACTTGAGGGAGTTGGGCTTGCCAGCAGGCCTGCTGCCCTCTGTGCCGGCAGTCAAAATCTGTGAAAACTTCTGAATTACGGAGGAGACGCTGGGCTGTATGATATTTTGCTCATTCCCAGAGATGCCGGCATGGCTGAAGTCCAAATGTGAGCCCTCCCTGGCCTGACAGGCTTACGGTGTACATTTCCTGCGTCCAAAGAGGATCAGTTCATCCCTATCTCACCTTTCCCGGTCTATAAAATTAGTAGTGATCCAACAACCGTTGCATTGCAACGTCCTTCCTCCACATCTCGGGGTTTTTTGCCTCCTGGTTTCTCCCTTCCCGTTCCAGAGCCCCTTGTGGCTGCTCAGTGATTTGCCCTTGGGAATCCCAGCCGCAGAGGTCCCCGTGTGCCGAAAACGTGGTGTTTTGCCTCCCAGGCTGTGACGATTCGGGTCTCTGCCATGGCAGGTGTGTGCCCGTGGGTTGCACGCTCCAGAACGTGTCTCCGGGGTGGTGGTCTGGCATTTCCTACCCTGGGGACGACTAGAGAGGCATTTTTGAGTCTGGGGTAGGAAGAGAAGCTGGTGAAGGTCCTGCATAAAAGAGCAGATACCCATGGGGTACCCAGTCCTACAGCCAAGATGTCCACACATGCTTTTTAGACAAGCGTCTTCTTGTGAGAACAGAAGAGATGACTTGCTTTCCCTCCACGGCTCTTGTGTCTGACGCCCTCGTGTCCTTTCGTGTTTCTACAATTTGCCATGTCCTGTCCTTCCCTTGGCTCTGTTGTGTATTTTGTGTGTTTTGTCCATGTGTTTTCTTTTCACATGATAATTAACCTATCCTGTTTCTCTCTTCGTCTTTTTCTTTTGCCAACGTTTCTAGGAAGAAGAGCAAAAGCAGGCAGTAAGTTGACTTCACTTTGTAGTGATCTCTTTTTTCTTTCTGCATGAAAACAATTTTGTGCTAATTGGCTTGTGTGCAAATAAACCATGGGAATTGGGGGGGGGGGTCTTTCTCGCTTGTAAATTTGAAAGCAACCTTCATCAGTTTCCAGTAGAGCATGTTCTTGTATACATCCTTAAAATTATCGCTCTCTCCCTTTCAAATTAAGTTTATTGCCATGGGTACCCAACCGGTGGCTGCATTCGGTAGGTTTTGATAGAATTGTGCATGACTATCCAGGGTTGGAAATGTGGACTCTCAGCTGGCTTCCTCCTTTATTTTGTTGGAGATTCTTCGGCGCATTTTACATGATAAGAAAGCTTTCTTGTCTCTTCAGGAATCCTTTAATTTGCCTCCTTGCCACATGCAAGTCCATGCATGAAAACTAATTAATGACTTAATATTCCGGGCATGGATCCATATCATTCACTCATGATATAGTCTCCTTGAATTAGTCCCAGTATGCTCGTTGTAAACAGGATGAGTAAACTAACAAGAGACAAGAACGCATTCGCTTTGTTGCTGCTTTTCATTTTCTCTGCCCGCCTATCAAAATCGGAATCGGTGTTAATTTCGGAATCCACTCCAGAGGGAGCCCTTTTGCTTTTCTGGGAAATAGTCAGATGTTCAATGTCTCCTCTCCAGCAGAACAAATCTTCAGCCTTTTCGAACATGGTTCTCTTTATACACAATGCTTTAATGAAGAATAATCCCGTGCTTCTCGTTGTTGGGGGGTTTGTGCGTGTTGTTTATCAGATGCTGGAACTGGTTGTTGGATACATGAATTAGAAATTTTGGTGACTTATTTTTTGTAAGGAAATATATATTTCTGGGTAACTCCTATTGCTGAAAACACGTCAGTCCTAGATGTGCTGAAATTGGCTTTTAGTGTCTCCCGGATGGCCTTTAATTAAAGTTCTGTCCTCGGTTTAAAAAGAAGACAGTGGTAAGTGTGCGTCTTCTGTTGGATTCATCCCTGGGTTTGCTAAGGCACCTTGCAGAAATTCTTTGGCTTCATGAAGGGACAACATTGCTGCATGTGGCAGTGACCTTCGAGAGAGGAAAACAAACCAAAATTCCTAACTTTGCAATTGTCCTGTATCACGTGTCGTCCTCTTACCCAGCGTCACTGCTGGGAATAGTCATCTGCGTGGAAATGCAACGTGATGTGAGCTCATTTTCCCCGTGCTGTGCTGTTTGTCTGAATTAGGAATGTAGGAAAAAGGGTAAATATGAGATCGAAGGTAGAATTTGCCCAATTTTACCTGGAACGCTGTGTTAGTAGGAGGATCGGAAAGCCAAAACCGACTCCTGGAATCATGTCAACACACTGGCACTCTGTGCTGTCCCAGTCAGTTGGAATCAATGACAAATGAGCTACAAAGGATCTGGAACCCAAGAAGGCAGATTTTGACCAACCAAAGGGCACGTTGCTGATCTGCAGGAGTTGAAACTTCACGTCCTCACATTTCCATGGACTGAAGTGTCTTGAAATGCTCTCCTCTTCACTGGAAAGCCTGAAAAAGCTGGAAGACTCAGGATACGATGCTCCACTTGGCTGACAAACACACAGAAACCACCGGATAGCTGAGGTGGGAAGGCGTTTCTGGAGATCATCGAGTCCAACCCTGCGTGCTCAAAGCAGGGTCAGCTGGAGCAGGCTGCTCAGAAATTTGTCCCGTCATGTTCTGAGTATCTCCAGAGGTGGAGTCTCCACAACGTCTCCGGGCAACTGATTTTAGCGCTTCAGAGCCCTCACCATAAGAAGGTTTTTTTCTCTATTTTTAAATGGAATTTCTTTTATTTCCATTTGTGCCTTTATTTCCAGTCCATTGCCTCTGGTCCTTTCAGCAGATACCGCTGAGGAGGGTCTCGCTCTGTTCTCTTCGCTTGCTTCCATGAGGGGTTTGAGTGCATTGCCAAGATCCTCCTGAGCCTTCTCTCTGTGAGGCTAGACCGTCCCAGCTCCTCCAGCCTCTCCTGCAGCAGAGAAGATGGTTCCTTTACCATCTTTCTGACCTTGCTCCACATCTTTCTTGCACTGGGTTGTCCGGAACTGGACCCAGTGCTCCAGCTGCAGCCTCTCCAGTGCTCAGCTGGGAGGAGGGATATCACCTCTGCTCTTCCCAACACAGCCCACGGTGCCGTTGACTTTCTTTGCTAGAAGGGTGCGTCGCTGGCTTGCGCTCAACTTCTCTGCAGGACCCCAGTGCTTTTTTCTGCCAAGCTCCTTTCCAGTTAATCCAGTTAATCCCCAGAGTGCACGTGGTGCACGGGGTTATTCTTTTCTGGGAGCAGGACTTTGCACCCTGTGTTCAACTTGCTGAGATCCCTGTCTGCCCATTTCAGGGTCCCTCAGACTGGCAGCACGACCATCTGGTGTATCAGCCACTGCTCCCGCTTGCTGTGGGTGCACGCTGTCCTGTCATCTAGGCCATTCCTGAAGAAGTTAAACAGTCCTGGCTCCAGTATCGAACCTTGAGGGCACAGCACCGGTAGCGGCCGTCAGCTGGGCTGCCTGTGGCTGACAGCAACCCTACATCTCCTGTTCTGGAAGGGAGGTGATGGCCTATCTCCAGCGTGAAGTTCAGAAGAACTCATGGGACCATACTCTGGGTTCCCGATGTCCTCAGGACATTGTGTCATCCGTGTACCCCAATAACAGAAACGCTTGAAGAAAGGGCTAAATGTCTGTGGGAGTGTGGGTTGGAGAAACGCAACCAACTGAAGAGCTTCAAAATTATTACTGAACATCCCACTGTCCTTGAGAACCTCTACCAGTTTGGGGGGCTCTGAAGTCCCTCTGTGTGTGTGGAAAACCCCACCGTAGGTAGGAAAGGGTAGCAGCCTCCTGTGTGCAAAGCCAGCCCCATCCTCCTACAGGCACACATCTGGGAAGAAGAAGTTGGAGAAGAGCCTAGCCTGGTTAGTTCCTCACAAAGGTCCACAGACTAGTCCAGAAACAACAGGGCCATCTATGAGGACAGACGTGGAGCGCCATCAGGATCCCATGGAAGAGAAGGCCAAGTGTCTCAGTGATCTGAAGTGGTGATCCTCTCAACCCTTGGTGCAATGGATTGATTATGTGGTGCCTTCATGAATTTCCATGTACACGCCAGGCGGAGTAGCACTCACTGCTGCAGGACTGCACGTCAGGAGCCGTAACATCGGCGTCTACGTGAGGAATCTCTGACTTCCCTTCACCTCTGAGGCTGCAAGGTCCCTGCTGCTTTCCCCATGTTGCTCGCGACATGTGCAGAGGTGGGTGGGAGAGGTCGGCTTTCTTGGCTCTGTTCAAGAGAGTCACATGGGAAACAAAAAAGGCTTCCTGAATAGAGAGCCATCCTGCTTGTTCTGCGTTTAGCTGAGACAACACACACTGTCTTCCAGGGCTGCAGGTGCAAGGGTTCATGTGGCTGCCCAGAGAGGGTGTGGAGTCTCCTGCTCTGGAGACTTTCAGACCCGCCTGGACGCGTTCCTGTGTGGCTGCCCTAGGTGACCCTGCTCTGGCAGGGAAGATGGACTCGATGATCTCTAGAGGCCCCTTCCAACCCCAAACAGTCTGTGATTCTGTGATTTTAAATGTCTTGATTGTCATCGTGAGCCAGTATTCCACCTAGCGCAGCAAGACCTGGTGGGACAGTTTGGTCACGTATTTGCAGCCAGAGTGATTGCGTGTCTCAAGCATTGAGTAGAGATCTTTGCTGCTCCTGGGAGGCCGGTCAGAAGTTGCTCAGCTGCCGAGGTTACCACCAAGTGCCTACAGAAGACTGGTATCTGCTGATATCTGATATCTGCCTTTCATCTCCAGCAAAAGACTAGTGCCAGCTCAGACCCAAACTCCAGTACAAAGCTGTCTCCAAAGGCCTACAAGCTCCTGTGTCTCTCGATCAGAAAATGATGGCAAGCTCTAAGGGGTTTGTGTCAGGAGAGAGCCACTATTCCTCATCCTGCTATTTAGAGGAACGTCCAATAGCTCCTGAGTCCCGTGGTCAGAGCTGATCTCCCACCAAGATGTGGAAAGTTGCCATCCTGTCTTTCCCTTTGCAGGACCACCCCCTGGAATTAGTGGGGCCAGCCCTGGTCGCACCCTTGAGGAACAGCACATTGTGTAGAGATACTATTCTAAGAGTACTAACCCACATGGTATTCATCGTCCACCACACTTTTCTCTACTACTGCTAGGATTGTTGTGTCCCAGCTAGTAAAGGTCTTTGCCAGCACAGTTCCTAATTTACAACAGGACCATTTCCATGTCACAGCTGGTGAGAGGCTTGAGTAATCTGCTAAATATTAAAAGCTCTTTGTTTTGTAGTCAAACAAACAGCCAGTGGGGCTGTGCTGTTCAATATTCAGAAGAGCGTTAAAGGAATTCGCAGAGATGTACATCACATGGATGGTGTCTTTGGCGTGTCGCACAACCCGTACAACAGATACAGAAGAGCGTTAAGAGCTTGTGCTCCAGCAGAAGAGAACCTCTCTAATGCCAAACAGGCACAGGGATGGCTTCTCGGCAGAGGGGCTCACGTGGGAGTGTTTCAACACTGGAATGGAAATCTTTGCCTGTCAGAAGACTGTGGGAACCACACGGTACAGCAGAGCAGATTGGGCTCATGAATTCCTAGCTTGCGTTACCAGTCAGAAGAAGTGGGCATGCTCTCACCCAGCAATCCTCGTGAAGTCATGGAAATCAGGGCTGGGTTTCTCCTTAACCCCATGGAGAGGGAGTCAAGAGTTTCCGTTTTCCTCTCATCATTCAACTTCAAAGTATATAAATGACGCTTTTCAGCCAACTGGGGAAGTGCCGGGGCAGCAGCGCGCAATGAGGTGAACCTTCTTAACCAACGGCTGTCGCAAAGCGGAGCCCAGACAAGCTGGGATGATACCTGCATCCCTTCCTTGGAGATGTAGAAACCTGTGAGTGGGGAGTTCCTAACCTTGAGGAGCCCTGTGAAGAGGTCTCATGGTGTTGATATCCGAATACCAGACCGCTGTTCAGTTCTGCTTTTTGGCATCGGCTGAAGGTCCTCTGCAGCTCTCCGGGGTGGATCACTGATGCCTGTCTGAATCACTCCTACCATCACGTATTGACACCTTTTAACGCTGAAGAATTCCTCCTCGTGCCTCAACTGCAAGAGGGTGGATTTAGATTAGATCTAAGGAAGAAACTCTTCACCATGCGAGTGGTGACACACGGGCAAGGGTTGCCCAAGGAGGTTGTGGATACCCCATCCGTGGAGGCCAGGTTGGACGGGGCTTGGAGCAACCTGGTCTGGGGGAGAGAGGTGTCCCTGCCCACAGCAGGGGGTTGGAACAAGAGGATCTTCAACGTCCCTTCCAACCGTAACCAGTCGGATGATGAACAAGCCCTCAGCATTGATGGGTCTTAGAGCTAACATGACCCAACTTGCTTGGGTGACATTCATTTATGCTCATAACTGACAAACTTTTCTGCACTAAGCGGAAGACCACCTTCTGGAGGGTACGAGGATGCTACAGCCCAAGTAGCATCGTGTGGAATAGGACAAGTGCCCATTTGGGATAAATTTGAGGAAGGGACCAAATCTGGTTACCCTGCCGCTGGCCTTCTCTGGTTAAGCTGACAAGTTGTGTAGTGTGCAGGCTCTGTCTGTGCCCGTAAACACACGTGGGACAAGTCTCTGATGCTGAGGGCAACTGGCCTGAAGACGCCTGCCCTGTGCTAGTGGGTTTACTCAGCCTCCAAGACGTGGTGACCACATGCAGTGTTGGGAACGGTGGGCTTGGGAACTGCTGGGGAATGTGCAAGCCAACGTGTCCCAACCCTGCCAGGGCGAGTCCTGACGCTTGGGTACTGTAAATTATCTTATTGCAGTTCCAGAAACACTCCTGCCTGTGGTTCAGCTCACTAATCTAGACAGGCATAGCTTTACAATAAGCTTTGAGTTGGTGCCCGCTCACGAAGAGCCTTGCTGGTGGGCCTCCTGGGGAATACCAAACCTAGAAAGGCTCCTGAGAGAGACATTGGGGTGTTAAAGGCTTGAAGGCGTGTAGTTGAACCAGACCTCCTCACCTGCGGAGTTTATCAGCTGTTAGACATTTTGGAAAGGAAGGCTGGGTCTGTGGTGACATCAGGTATGGGAGGTGAAGAAGACCTTACCTGGCTCTTGAGTTGGCAGCCCTGACCCTAGCAGATGACTTGTTTGGAGGTGAGGAGGAGGGTTTGGCAGGGAATAGCCATGGGTACCTGTCGGTATTAGTGTGCCCAGGTGGCCAAGAAGGCCAACGGCGTCCTGGCCTTGGGTAAGCACGGGTGTGGCCAGCAGGGCCAGGGCAGAGATTGTCCCCCTGGAGCCCCGGGTTCAGGTTTGGGCCCCTCCCGACAAGAAGGAGCTGGAGGGGCTGGAGCGTGTCCCGAGAAGGGCAGCGGAGCTGGGGCAGGGTCTGGAGCCCAAGTGTGCTGAGGAGCGGCTGAGGGCCCTGGGGCTGTTCAGCTGGAGCAGAGGAGGCTGAGGGGAGCCCTTCTCGCTCTTCGCAGCTCCCTGGCAGGAGGGGGCAGAGACACAGGGATGGGTCTGTTCAACTAAGGAACAAGAGACAGGACGAGAGGAAACAGCCTCAAGTCACTCCAGGGGAGGTTTAGGCTGGATATGAGGAAGAATATCTTCATGGCAAGGGTTGCCAAGGCCTGGCCCAGGCTGCCCAGGGCAGGGATGGAGTCCCCACCCCTGGAGGGATCTCAGAGCTGGGCAGATGTGGAGCTCAGGCCATGGGTCAGTGGTGGCTCTGGCAGTGCTGAGTTAATGTTTGGACTTGATGATCTCAAAGGTCTTTTCCAAACTCAAAGATTCCATGATTCTATGTTTTCAGTCCTGAATTGGAGTAACCAGAGCTGTTCTCCAAAATAGCAGCTGAGGAGGTTGTCAGGGAGAAGCGTGATTTTTCCGATGCTCCCGCCATCCCATGAAGAGGCAGCGACCAGAAGGCAGAACGCTCTCTGCAGAGTCCCGCTCCATTCATGCCGTGCCTGAATCGCATTCCTCGGTCCTTAATCACCGTTTGGATCGCAGGGCTAGGAACAGGCAGGAGTTTGTTCAGTTTCTTGTCTTCCAAGTCCTGCCTTCACTGAGAGGGACACGTGTGCCAAGTTCCAACTTCTAAGCCGCTACCATTTTTAACAAAGCTCTGTGCTACAGCAGCACAGTTACACTTGCGTTTGACTTGCAGGAGGGGAATAAGCTTATTTGATCTAACGTGCTTCAGAACAGACTGAAGGGCTTGGTTTTATTTTCGAAGTGGATCTTTCATCCCCTTCATGCCCAGCAAGAACAATTTTTTTGTTTTTATCTTGTAGATGTTTCTTTTTTTTATTTGCATACCTTCTCGTTTTAATGTGTTTTATTTGTGAAAATTAGAATTTGTGAAAATTAGAACTTGCGAAAATTAGAACTTGTGAAAATTAGAATTTGTGATAATTAGAAGTGAAGCGATGTCAGAGAATTTGCAGGCAGTTTGCTCGCCCACAGTGGTTCCCATAGGTTTGCTGTGAGGGAAGTCAAGGCTTGGCCATGTGCCCCGTGTGCTCAGAGGGGCTCTGCACCCCTGGCCACCCACCCCGGGTCTCGCACCCCTGGCCAGGGCAGCTCGGATGCTCAACAGGGTCAAAGGAAGGGTGCGGGGATGGGTTGCACTTGGGTGGGACAGCTGGATCTCCAGTTCTCACAGCACTTTGGGGTCTCACACCACCTGCAGGGTTCTGGCAGAAGCTGTCCGGTCCCAAGAGACCGTCTGTCCCAGGGAGTGGGGGCCGGGGCACAGCTTTGGAGGGAGGTTCTGTGTAGGAAGGCGTGTGGAAGCTCTGTGTATGGTAGCGCCTCTTTTGTGGGTCTCCTCCCTTATTTATTTATTTCTGCTCAGGGATGTCCAGTGACAGGACAAG
>NW_009721972.1:0-2875 GCF_000703405.1 Apaloderma vittatum | reverse complement strand
ACCCGGCACCCCTTCCCTGCCGGGGTCCCGCCATCTGCCGCATCCCCGCTCTGCTGCTCCGGTCCTCCGACACCGGCACCTCCCCGCGGATCCCGGCACTGGGGTCACCCCGAGCCGTGTGTCAGGATCTGGGCTGATGCTCAGCTCCAGAAGAAGACCAGGGTGGATGGCAGAGACCAAGTTTGCAAGGATCCATGGGGAGAAGTGAATAGGAGGGAAAAAGCTGGGGGTGGGCATGGCTGGAGAAAGTATCTCTCAAGCTGTAATTTGGGTGAGGAAACACAGGCTGAAACACTGAGCAGATGCTGTGATTCCTGGGGGGTGTCTGCACTCACCCCAGCCCAGGAGCCAGGTATGAAGGGGGTATTGGGGTGCAAGCAATGGCATTACCTTGGCTGGATGGAGCTGTCGGGAGCAGTGGTGGGGCTGTAAAATCCACGTGCATGGGACCGGGGCTCCAGAGGCCCCCAGGAAGTTGCCTTGAGGCTCCCTGCCTCAGTTTCCCTGGCTCTGAGGAGCAAGGGATCCGGCATGCCTTTGTAGAACAAACATGCTTTGCGTTTGCATCTTGCTCTCACCACTGTGCCAGGGGGATCCCACAGCCCCCTCCTCCAGGAGAGGAATTTGTGGGATTTGCTTCCCGGTGAAGCTCAGGCGAAGCAAAGCTGCTGCAGGACCCCTCGGAGGATCTGGTTTCCTTCACTACTATGCAAAAATCTGCTTTTGCTTCCCAACATCCTCCTGCAAATTCGTTCCGGGCTCCGGGGCTTTCGCTTGGTCAAGTTGCGAATCCGGCTGTGGCTAATGACGGAAAATGTGCCAGACTTCAGCTTCCCCCTAAATCTGCCTTTGCCGGCCAAATCCCCCTCCAGGCCCCACTGCAGAGGGGGGTTTCCTGCCAGCTCTGCCTTCAGCTTTGCATCCTGCTCCCCCTTCACGGCCCCCAGCCCCTTGGCTCAGGGCTGCCTCCCTCCCTGGCTCCCCTTGCCTGGCCCATCGTGCACAGTTCCAGCATGGAGCAGGTTTTCAGGCCCCACGTCCTCAAGGCTCTGAGCAGCTGGGACTGCAGCTGCTTTGGGAGCAGGGAAAAAGTTGGGAGGGGATAAAGTTTTCCTACATACAGCCCCAGAGCTGATTCAGATCCTGAGCAGGGAGGGGACAGGCTGCAGGTGACCCAGACAGGGGTGCTGTGCCTGCCGGGCTGCCCCTGCCGTGCCCCACTTCTCTAACTGGGACAAAACACTGCCTGAGCGTTTGAGCATCCCTGCACCAAGTGCACCCTTGCCTGCCCCTGCCCCACACAAGGGGCGAAGCAGTGGGGCAAACCTGGCCCCAGATGCCACCTTCAGCCTACACAACTCCTGGCCACCACAGAAAGAGAGTCAGTGCTTAAACCCAAAGCGTCATTGAAAAGTGGAGCCAGTGATGGTCCCTGGTTGTTTGAAAAGGGGGGCAGGTGCTGATGCTGCTGTCCTTCCATACACACAAGGACCCCAACCCTGGCTCCTTCTCCCACGTGCCTGCCATGTCCCTGTCCCACAGGGTTACCATGACCTCTGGGTAGCTGGAGTCATCGCTGCAATATCTGCCGCTTGCAAGTTGGGGAAAGGTCACATCTCCAGATAGAGATTCCCTGGTCAGACATGAAACGCAGCCACAGATAGGACCAAGGAAAGCTCTGTCCATGCTGCAACACAACCCTGGAAGCCATGGCTAGCACAGCTCAGCTAAACAAGATGGAGCTCAAACCTGGCAGGTAATTAAATCTCCTGCTTAATGAGACTATTGAATGTGCTAATAAATAGTAGCAGCTATGAATGAGGAGTGGAAGATCTAACCTATGCTTAACAAGGAGCTGCGTACAATCACACCTCAATTCACTCAGCACAGTCCCCAGCTGCACACAGGGCTTGTGGCTCTGGTAGCTGGGAGAAGATTTGAGAAGAAAAGGGTTGTCACAGCTCTGTGTGGCCTGGTACTGGTGTAGATCATATTCCTATCTCTCTCTGCCTGTGCTTACCAGTTATCCATCTTTCCTCCCAAGTGAAGCTCCTGAAACTGGGCTTCAAAGGTGCAGTGAGCCTCAAGCACCAAAGCCCTCT
Organism: Apaloderma vittatum; assembly: GCF_000703405.1. NCBI lineage: Eukaryota > Metazoa > Chordata > Aves > Trogoniformes > Trogonidae > Apaloderma > Apaloderma vittatum. The sequence goes on along the minus strand of NW_009721972.1, from coordinate 773 downwards.
CCTCACTCTCCAGCAGGTTGCTTCCCATAACCATTTCCCCTGCCCACGTTAGCCCTGTTGAAGCTATGAGTCTGTGGGTACTCCCAGTGGATCCACAGCCATGGCATCTCTCCAGAGCTCTGTCAGGATGTGCCCCTGATTGCAGAGCTGCCATGGCTGGTCCAGGGTGCCCAGCTGCACTGTCCCCCTCACCTCTTCCCAGGCTGATCTCCCAGACCATCCTATGGGGATCTAGAGCTTCCAGCAGATGAGGCCAAGGAAAAAACTCACCCTGGAAAAAAAAAACCCTGGTCCAAATGACTCAATGCATATCACGTCAGGGAGGGCCAGCAGGGATGAGACTGTGGATTATGTCACGGCAGAACCAAATGTCACTGAGAGATGCTGGGGTGTTGCCAGCACACTGCCTGGGGCTGCTGGGGTCTCATTCTGATAATAAACCAAATCTCCCTCATCTCACCTCGACCCTCCTGCTACTCCGCTCCTTTTCCTGCTGTTTGGAGCTGCCTCTCACAGCTAGGATCCAGCCAGCCCACCCCAAAGCTGCGCGGTTCTCAGGGGTCCCCAACCATATCCCGGGGGTCTGCAGCGGGGACAAGGGACAGGCAGCTGGAGCGTCTGTCCTGCCTGGTATGTGAGGCAGGACCCATGGCGGGAAGCAGCCAGGCTCACGTTTCTCCAGGCTTGTCCAGAGAGGATCCCTCCAAAGAATAAACCCGTCAGCAAATTCTTGGGGAAATAGTTGAGTAGAGGGGACCTGGGGCTCTCAGGAG
>NW_009721971.1:2257-23399 GCF_000703405.1 Apaloderma vittatum | reverse complement strand
TTTGTCCCAGTCGGCTTGAACCATGACAGAAGCATAAGAGCTCTCACACAGGAGAGATAAAATCCAAAGCAAGACAGTTATTTGGATTTTGTATTCAGAACTATCCACAATCCCACATCTTTTTCTATAATATCACATAGGTACATATATTTACACATACAGGCTTTTTAGGTAAGCTTAAAAGCAAGGAAGCAACACGTCTGTCATATAATTTCTATTGAGAGAACTGCACATTTATATATACAATGTTCTGTAAATGAAGATTAACAATCTTTCACTGATCTGTGAAACACTGTAAAATCTTAAAATATCCTCAGTTGCTCATGCTAATGAGTTTTTTTTGTCATCAGGGAGATGGGTTTCAAATTTATCTCAAGCACAAAAGGTCACACTGTTGTTCTGTCTAGCGAGAAAATTCAGACTGAAACAATTACAGTTTAAACTCCTTATACTCTATAAAGACAGCCTCTATCTAAGCGTTATTCCAAAAAGGGAGATTAACTGCCTTCTGTGTGCTGACAACTCAGGGACATGTCAAAGTTTCTAGAGACACTTTTACCTTCATATACAATTTGAAAATAAATAGTTTTGGTTGTTTGAGTTTTTTTCCTGTATCAGATATGTATCCCTCTTGTTCTTTGGATCTCAGCACGTCAGTAGGAACAGCAGAGCCAACTGCTATGGGAATCGTGCTTCTACAACATGAGGGTGAAGTAGGAGTCAAGTAGGGGAACTGAGAATGGTGATACTCTTCTATTCTCTCTCCAGAAAGTTAATTCAATGAATGGTGTAACTCCTGGAAATTCTGCCTTGCAGCAAGAAAATAAAATACTTCATCTATTTATCATGGCCGACAGAAAGGAGTGAAATGAGTATGATACACAATCAGTATACAGAGATGACAGTATGATCTTAAATGCAACAGAGACAGCATTAGATATGATAACTGAAATATGAAATCAGCAAAATTTAACCAGAAACAAAATGTGAAATTGCCAGCTTTGCAAAGATACAGTAAATTCCTCATCCTTGGAAGACTGAATAAAAATTGCACATCTTTCAAAAAGATAAATTACAGTTCTGAGGGATACTGGTGAACCTGATGTAGGAACCATCTGATAGCTAGAGTAAGTGGTGCATGGAAGTTCAAGCTAACGAATCCAAAATTACTGTATTTTGCCAATTAATCTACTGACAGATTTTGACCAAGTCAGGACAGACAGCAGTAACATCAAAAATGAAAAACAAAGAACTAGCAGTTCTTGTTATAAGCACACCACATTCAGCCTACTAACATTTCTAACATGCCCATCATTGCCAAGATTACTGTATTAAAATTATTATTGATATACCAATATCTAAATGGAAATACCCCCTTCAAGACCTACATGTTTTGTTTTGCTTTACAGTCATCCTATTTTCTCTGCTGTTCGACATGTAGGTAGTGCTACAAAGGAGAGGCTTTCCAGTATCCCTGCCAGTTTTTCCCATGTTTTTTCTTACAGAAAGTTCTCCACATGACGGCATAATAAATAGATCTTAGTCCCAAGGATAAAGGCTTGACATGCAATTTGGCTTAAAAGCATACCTGTATTCTAGCACCATTGCAGCTACCAGCACACCAACTTAGGACAAACAACTCTCTGACTTTTATTATTGCTTTTCTACCCATTCCACAGGTTAAATGTCGTGCTTTATTAATACAGTTTTTCAAGTTTTGTGGGGAGAAGTTTACACTGAAGTTCATTCTTCTGGCTGTGGCTGTGATTCCTGTAGCCTTAAAGATCAGATCTTTTTAAGGCACCTTCACCATGTCAGGATTCAGTAAAACAGTTCTTTGTGTAAATGATAATCCGATCAAGAATATTTTCCCCATTGTGATACAAGTACCTGTATCAGTAAGGTTTTAATAATTTAACAGGTATCACATAAATATTATAAAGCAATTTCAGCTACCTGTCAGATCTTCATGTGGGCTTTCTTATATACTGGGCAATTCTTTTTTTTTTGTGTTGGTTTGGAATTGGAGCATCATTGGAACAAAATGGTGAGTGCAATTCAGTGTTCCTGCCTTCACACTAAAAATGAACAAATATTTAATTGGACATGATTTAATCACAAAACTGAGAAAAATTACAAACACCTCATTATTTCCTTTAAATGATGCATTTAACATAACTTTCAGAAAATTCTCCATTCCAGCCTGCAATCTATGAAATACACTTGGTAAAGAACAGTAGCAATACTGAATTCACTCAGTCACAAGCCAGCTCCAAACAAAAACACAAATAAAAATGCATTTCTCTCTTCTTGCTGTTGCTAAATACTTCTGGAGTTAACATCCCTCACTACAGCTTCAAATCCCACTTCTTAAAATACAGCGCCTTGTTCACAACATTCAGGTCTTTGAATTTCTTGTGTTTCACATGGTACCTAAAGGATTTAGAGGGCACTCCTAAAGGATTCTTGTGCCTGGAAATTGCTCATAAGATATTGGGGTGACACTTTTTCCTGCTCCTTCTCTTTTTAAAACCTTGTGAAACGCCTACTTCCTCTTCAACACATTTCATCAGCCTCCTGTTGATGACTCCTCTCTCTTGGATCCCAGCCTCTCCTGCTTACTGTGGGCAGATGAGAAATCACAGAGCACTCAAGAGTTGGTGGTCATCGGCAGGAGAAAGAAGTTGTGGCACAGTAATGATGTGAGCCCAGATAATGTGAGCAAGAAGGCCCCTGCAGTGGGAAATGAGGACAAGAGACAGAGATGGAGGCAAAGGACAGCAGGACTGAGTACTTGAACTACGACAGACATGAAGATCTGGAGAATAACCAGAAAAACTGCGTATTAACAGCCTCAGAGAACAGTACTTTGTCCCCTTTTTCATTCCAGATTTCTTCTATATGTTTCAAATGAATGCTATGTCTCTGCACCAAACAAGAAAATGCTTCTAATGGTACAGAATCAGTTGGTATCTGAAATGGATAGATGGTACCTGAAGGGAGTTTTTGTTCTCATATATTGTCTATGCAAAAGAAATGAATAAACATTAATTGCAATGCAAAACCAAAATGTTTAGTCTTTCATTGGAACTACCCCAATCAGTCAAGTGGTCTGACCACCTCTTACTTACTTTGACAGAAACCCTTCTCCTGACACTGTATTAGTTGTCCAGCAGTTCACCATTTTTGGAGCAGTTTGTGAGGTTGCCACACTTTAGCCTAGCTGCAAATGATCCAGAACTTAACAATTTTGGTTTTCATTTCCTGCCTTCAGAAGCAAAATGGGTCCCTGCATTGTTTTATCACTGCTTTACAGTGAAAGCTAAGAAAAATGCAAGATGTATCTGAGAATGGCAATAGAATAAGACATCACTGGTGGCATTTCTTTAGAGTCTGACAGCACAAGTCATAAATCAAAATCATGTAAATTGCTCCAAGAGCAACAGTATTCAATAGAGACTTTGATTCATTCAAACACAACACACTGGCATAAAAATTTGCAGGGAAGTTGCCCCAAAGTGTACTTAAATGCAATAATTTTTCCAGAATTTGATTATTCTGATGGATCTCCATTTTCGGTTTAGAATCTGGAAAGAGGCATTTTATGAAACTTTTACAATAGAAATTATAAAATATATATCTAGATAGAATTTCGCACAAGCAAAACATCTATGAGGAGAGGTGAGCAGGGAGGTCCAGAACAGGAACAAGTGATTTTGTGAAGAATTTTGCAGGGGGTTTTCATGTTATAAGAAACAGAAAACGCCAAATATTGAATTTCTCCATGAAAGATAATTCTGGAAATAATCCATTTTGTGTTGACTGAAATGCTTAGGCTTGATAAAAATGGTAGTTTAAATTTTTACTTTTTTTCTTTAGAATTCTCATGTGTAATATAGATTAAAGCTCTCTACTATCTCATCTGAAATTAATTTTGAAAGGAAAATATAACTACATGTAATTTCAAAAATTACATCAAGACTATCTAAACTGCCCTTCCTTTGGCTTCTCAAATTAAGGCTTCGTGTTTGTAACGTGATTTCACAGTCCTTGTGATTTTGAAAGAAAATGCATTTCGCATGAATAGTTCCCTTCACAATTTTCTCCTCATACAAGAGAAAAGCAAGACCAGAGAGCAGCCTGTGTTCCCCTAGTATCACAAAATTTCATCTGTGAAAAAGCTACAAGCGGGAAGGCATAACCACACCACAGCCATGTGTCACGTGGCAGCGGCAAGCCCTTTGTCAGCTCAGGTAAGGGGTGGCCCGGGTGCCCACAGCAGTGGTACAAGGGAGCTTCCCAGTCATCGCTCGTGGCCGCAGCGCTGCTGCCAGCCCAGTTCCCAGCATGTGATATGGCTCTGCTGACCTGGCATCCAGGTTTTTTGGCTAGACATGAGAGACCAAAGAAGGGTTTTTTGTAACCAGTAAGGATGAAGTGGGGGTGGTGGGAAGTGAGTTCTGTGCTGAAATCCCACAGAAAGCCGTAGGTGATGGAAATGCATTGTTGCAACAGCTTTTTACATTAAAATTCCCACAGACATCCAGGGTAGGCTCTTGCTGATGCAATACAGATCTCCATATAGGAGTCATCTACATCTATACTAGCCAGCTGAGGCTCCTTTTCTACTTCACAGAGAGAAATAAGCTTTCCCTAGGATACAATCCTTTTTATCTTAAAATAGTCACCTAAAATAGGTCAGATGAATTTTTCCACTACTCCTTGCCTACTCCTTGATGGTACAGGAAACCCCACCACACCAGCTGAAGGGAGAGATCCCCAGTTCAGATCTCCAAATGCAGGTCAGGGGAAGGCCAGTCCTAGCAGAGCCCTTCCACCATGGATATGCCTGGAAACACCTCCAGCTTCACAGCACTAAACCCTTCTCTTGGGCTGTCAGCCCTCACTGGATCCACCAACCAGCTTCTCTGCTCAAATTCATTATGGTTCGGAAGCAGTAAGGGGAAAACAAAAAAATGCCAAGCTGGAATCATTTTTCTCACATCGGACATCTGCACATATGTGATGCACTATACTGAGCTACTTCAAAGGCTTGAAATAAATGAAGGGTGACACAAAGAAGACAGAGTAAAAAGACAGAATTACATCAGTGAACAAAGACCAAGCCCAGAGGGGCCAAAAAGTAGAGACTACATTTCTTACTGCTCTATGAGAATTAGCTGAAATAACATTTAAAAAGGGTTAATTGCAAGGCAACTTTTAGGTACTCTTTGTACGTATCTGAACCTCTGCTGCACTGAAAAATTAAACATCAGGATAGAACTGAAAACAGATTATTTTGTGGCTGTTCATGAGAATAGCTCATAAGGAATTTAGCCAGGCTCCTCTACTTATCTTTTTTCTTAAATACATGATTTAGGAACCAAAGATCTACTGCCAAGAATCATACTAAAGACATCTAGGGGGGGGGGAAATACAGATAATAGAACACCTTTTCTTATTTCAGTTAAGAAATTATTAAGAAATTATTTTCAGTTAAGACAGTTCTAATAATAGGGATAGTGATACAGCAGTTTAGGAAAGCTAAAATTAGTATTTGACAAGTATTTCATGGTTCACAATTTTCATGCCTACGATGCTGTATTGAGAAACTGTACTCTCGAAGAGGCAAAACACAATACTTTGCTCATGTGAATGTTAGATGTCAAGAACTGAAACCAAACATATGGTCTTCTAGTAACTTCCTAAGACATCGATTTACAAAAGTTTCCAAAATGTCAAGTCTTTACCAAATGTGAATGAAATTATGCCTTTGCTTCCTATGTCTGTTCTGGCTTTCACAGAGCATCTCAGAAGACTTGAATGTACAAGATGGGAGTTACAGATCATATGCAATCAGCTGCACACATGAAAACCAATAGCTGTTTTTCCTCATTTCTGAAATAATACTCCAATTAATAAGTGATATTCTATGTTAATGCCATTACAAAATGTCTATTTTTTTCCTTGCTTTTAAGCAGAAATGCCAGTACGTGTAAAATCAAAAAAAACTTAGCGCAATGCTTCAGTTTATTGCATCTTGAGCCTGAAGCAGATTTTTTTTTCTTATTTAGGTGGGATAAGAAAACAAACATGCCTTAAAGTTTTCACTGTAGAAATAATTTGCTTATTGATGTCACTTTCAGTGACTGTTTAATTGCTGCTTGATATTTTTTAATAAGCATATAAGGTGCCTCTTAAATAACATGACACACAGCTATCATGTTATTGTGTCATTCCATCACAAAGGAACCAGTTTATTACCAAAGTAAAGACAACCAGCCTCTAAGTCAGACCGGGACACGTTGTATCATCCCTGTCAGAGATGATACACATTGGGATAGACTCAGCCAAGTGTCAACAAGCAATGTGAGTGCAAATCAGCACTACTCGGAAAAGTCCGGTGGTAGAGTTAAGTCTATTTGCATGCTTAAGCCTTGTCCTAATTACAGCACGTGAACATTTCCCTTTAACATCATCGCTAATCAAAGCATTGGATTCACAGTCCTTGTATTGGCTACAAACTCACAGAAAACTAGGTAAGAACAGAAGAATAATTTTAAAGCACCAAAATACTGTTCTTTATCCACCAGTAGAACTATTTTTAGATTTGCTTAAGCCTGAAAGAATCCACCAGCCTGGTCACCCTGAGGGTGGTGCAGAAGGAAAGCCTCCACATGTCAGCCATATGGTAAAAGACAGAAACAAAGTGATACACAGACATCTCAATTACACCTGGCTGCCCACCCCCATGGGTAAAAATCTCAAGGGCATAATTTCCTCTACTACACTAAAAACCTGCTCCATGGTTGGATTCACAAACGGTCAGAAACAGTTTTTCTGCGTTCCCACACCCTTTGTCCAACATTTCAATCTAAGTTGTGCTTCAGTTAGAGGGCAGACCCTCTCCAAGATGCCCCTTTTTGGGGTTGCCATAAAAGAAGGACATATCAGTCTTCTTAACACTGTCCTGGTGTAAGTAAATAAACATTGCAGTTATAGATGTACCATTTGAGGGATAAGCAGCCATCTACCAAACTAGAAGATCATTTTCACTTGCTTGCTCTTCACTCGCAGGGAATATTTAAGCATTTTTTTAACATGGAAGTGCTACTTCATGAGTGTCCAAGGGATTCCCACTTCCAGGGAACTGACAACATAGTAATTAGGAAGCATATATTAAATCATAGGAGACCTGAAAGAAATCAGTCAAAGAAAGCATTCAGTTCTCAGCTGAGTGCCAAAGCCACCAGGTTACAAAGAACTCTGCTGAAGAAAGATTTCCCAAAGTCCTGCTGAAACAGCTTCATTTAATACAAAGAACTCAGACAGTTCTTGCAAGAGTGCTCCCTTTGCCTCATAGTTAGCATTCGCATTCCGGAGTAGTGACAGCTTAATTAGTTGAAATAAAACAGCAGCCAAGCAAATGACTGAGAACCCTCCCCCAAACACCCTGCCACACAGTAGGGTAGCGTACAGTGCAAAGCTCTGTCACGGGAGGCTGGGGGCATGGATGGAAAACCCCAGGGGCACAGGACAGAGTGCAGCTCTGCTCCCCTGTGCTCAGGAATGAAGCTACAATGCTTTTCAAGCCTTGCACAACACCATATACTGAGTGACTAGATTTCTTTCCATTTCTTATTTCAGCAGAAGCAATACAAATATTTTTGGATATAACCATTCTTTTCTCTCTTCCTAGTTAACTATGCCAAAAAGTCAATTATCTGTCAAACTCTGAAAGATCTCACATCCAAAGAGCCAAGCATCTGTAGTTTCTACTTAAACAGAAGTTAACAGAAAGGTTGTATAAGGTCACATATGGCAGATCAGGGCTTACAATATCAATAAACAGAATCAGCTCTCTCACATCCATATTGTCCCTGAGAAATTATTAAATCCAAGGACCTCTGTAGTTTGTCTGTAATCAATGCTTAAAACTCAAGACTGTACACTCTACTCTCCAGACCAGGAGGAAAAATCAGAAATCTTAATACCCTGCATATTGTTAACCTCTTACAAGTCATGATGACACACTTTTTTCCAGGGGCTGTTTCAACTATAAATTACTTCAGTATTTTAATTCAAGTGGTAGAGGTCAGAGCAAGAGAGCTGAAGTTCTGCAATTCATATGTATTGAACCTTTACATGGGGAAAAATATTTTGGAATTGCTTCTACAACTGTAAAATATGCAAATGCAATTATCAAATAAATATCCACCTACACCTCCCCACACCCAAATGAAACTGGATTAAAAGCACTGAATCTGAGCAAATACCAGTAGGTTTTTATTGCTGCCCACTTAAACTCACATCTACACTTTCCAGTTATTTAAGTTGAAATGTTACTGCACATCTTCAGCATTTTAGACGAGAAACTAAGACATACGCATTTTTCAGGACTGCAAATCTATAATTACATTTCCAGTAGGAACTTATGAACTAATAAATAAAACAGTGAATTGTATTAAAAGTAATTTACAAGACGGACTTTTTTAATGAGTATACGCAGTTGGTATATTTATGTTACATTATTAAACATAGAAGCTTTACTCAAGTAAGTTTACAGCATATGGAATCATGTTTGTTATATGTTGAGTGTTTCAAAAATCACGCATAAGTGCTTATGAACCAAATGCATAATTAAAATTACATTACAATTTCTCCCTTGGATAATTTTCTACAGCTTCAAAAGAAGATATATAATACATGTTTCCCATTATATAACACAGTGCAACAACTATTTGCGGAATAATGTCAAATTTTAATAACTTAATCGTAACAGTATAATTCATGTTTAAAGGTTTATAGATAAGCAAATATGTTTAGGTGCACTGTTTTGTAACTTCAAAATGTTGAGCAGTTTACTACTGTATATGGAGCCTGTATGCACATATGCACATTAGTGTGCGTGACTGAGGGCATCTGCTCCACAACACACCAATGCACAAGACAGAAGTCCAAATCAGTGAAAATCTCCTTAAGAACAGGTTAACGGTCCCAGATCCCCCTGATATGTTAGTCCCTCCTCTTAATTTTGTCACAGTTGGTTTGGGCAGCCTAAAAGACAGGCCTTAGAAATTGATTGTCTTGATTTACTTTATGCACAGAACATAGATATACCTCCGTTCTAGAAGAAAAACACACAGCTTTTCTCAAATATGAAAGTATTACTATGATGGATATCATCTCAATACTCCTTCTGCCTAGCTCCTCTGAACCCTCACCTCTTGTATCAGCCCTTAATTTCCCCACAAACCAGAAAGCAAAGTTTTCCACAGGCAAAAGCCCTGCCCTGATGGTGCAGCACAGACCTCTCTCCTGCTCAGGCAGAAGCAAAAATAGAAGGTGGCAATGTACAGAGCTGTCACTGGAGAAAGCAGGAAGAAAGAGCAAGACAGTGCAGAAGAACAAAGCAACTCAGCAAGTCATGGACTTGGGGAACACTTTCTGGATACCTCAGAAACACCTGAATACCCATAGGTGTTTGCCATCCCTCATAATTCATGCTCTCTTTATTCCTGCTTCTAGCATGAGCAAGGCACGACTGCACTGCAAGCAAGATCCCCATCACAGTCAGGCATCCACCTAACAGCCCAAAATTTTCCAGACAGCCACATTTGCTGTATTTCAGCAGAGCAAGATTGATCAGGAAAAGGATTCAGTCGCAAGCTTTCAAAAGCATGCTCACAGAGGAGGCTCAAACGTTACACAACTCTACACCTACATCCATTTACCTGCGTGTCGTGGAATGATACCTGGAGCTCATAGTTCTTCAACATCCACGAATGCTTGTATAAATGTTTCAAGGCTAAATGGACGGCAGGCAACACACCTGCTGTTAGGTTTTTGCGATCAATCAGGCAGCTTGTAGGTGAAAGCCCGAGAAGAGAGAGGCGAGTGCGATCCAGTTCCTCAGAGCACCTGATTATTAGTAACACAAACAGCACCAGCATGTCTAGTTTCCAGTTCCAGAAAACCATCTTTCTTGGTGCTTTTCTCTTTTTTCCTTCCTTTCCCCTGCAAACCACATCCCTGAAGAGCAGGCCTTAGATTCATTGGTTGCCCGACATTTTGAAGCTTTCCTGTGCTTCAGTCAGCTGCGTCCCTCTAAGAAAGGAGCTAATTGTTATTAAAGGATAAAGACTTCTCTACGGCTGGCTTTTCCAATTTGGACAGTAATCCAGCTCACAGCAGTGCTGTGAATCAATACTTCACAAGAATAATCTCTAGGCAAATTGTTCTGCCAAGTCTAATTTTAAACATGTGTCATTTTAAAAATTTCTGTAGCAGAAATATTCATCCATAGGCGACAAATCAATAAACAAACTAGCATGATTCCTTCGAAAATAGCTGTTCTAGGGATTGATCAAAGTGGCTGCATATTCAACTTGTATTTGCAGCAATGTGTAGACTGTTGGGTAAGAAGATTGCTTCAGTTTGTTTTATACTGCATAGATCATATTTTCAATGGGCTTGACCAATCAGGTAATATGCAGAATTAGTATTGATAATTTTTTATATAATTCTAGTGCAAAAGCTGCATCTCAAAACTACACTTCTACCTGATGCTGCTTTTTTCAGAACTTCTGTGCTTCCCTTAAAATCAACGCTAGCTGTGAGAATATACAGAATTCAGGCCTGTTCCTCCCATGAACAGTCCCATAGCTTTTGACAGGCATTTCACATCCTGTCATAGCTAGCTAAGTAATTTCATCACACTATTTGCAGTTTTCCAAGTACTATGCCAGGCTATGGAATGGAACAGACGCTCGTGTGTGCCGAAACGCAGAGAAAATAGTAACGCTAGAGAAAATTTTTGCTGAAGGATCATTGAAACTCACCAAGGTGAGAAGGGAACATACATGGGGCCACTGCAGTGGAGAAGAATCTGCACTTCTGTTCCCTAGTGCTCACAGCCTACCTCACCAGCCCCAGGCCAGCGCCATCCTCCCTTGCCCCCAGCACAGCAACGATGTCACTCTGCTTTCGGGTGAGCAGATATGTGGGCAACCCCTTCCCTCCATGCCAGCAGCCAGCTCTCCCTGTGCACAGAAGGCCTCCCCACACCTATGGGGATGCTCTCATGGGTAAAGGAGGGAAATGCAAGAGCCAAGCCCAAGGACTGGGAGAGGATGAACACCTAGTCTGGGAGATGCTTGTTTTTCCAAGAAGAAAAACGCTGCCATTTTCAGCGCAGTGTCATTATACACACAGCTGAATGGCAAATTGTTTTGCCATCTTGTGGAAATTCAAGATTTCAGAAGAAATGTCCTGTGCCAAGCTAAGATGGAAACCCAAAACCTCAAAGGTTTTCATGACTCAATAATGTGAAAGGAAAACAAATGGAAGGACTCATAGGCAGGAGTTTAATTGGGTATAAATCAAATTCGAAATTATATGTTCAGAGCTTGGCAATTTATTTTGTGAATAGTTGACATTTCAAAACAAAGTATTATTTTGCTGCAGAAAGTAAGGGGTTTTTTTAATTTTTAATTTTCAAAACACAGTATTCCATGTCAATAAATTATTCTAAAACTGACATGCAACTAAAAAGCTTCTACAGAAAATCTCCAAATAAATTCTCATTATAAACATTCTAATTTATAATTATAATCTATAAGAGGGCATAAGAATATAGAGATAAATAAAAATAAAAAGAACAAAATAATATTAAATAAAGAGGCAACACATGTCTGCCTTGGGCCCAGCAAACAGCCCCAAGCAGGAGACACGCTCAATTTATTACTAACTGTCCACAGCGACTCTTCTGCCAACTCACTTGTGCCACTAGGTGGGCAAGAAAAGAGCCCAATCAATTATTATCCCTCTCCATGTATCTTGGACATAAGCATGAGGTGAAATAGAAACCTGATGAATAACCCTTGCTTTTCTTCGTCATCATTGCCTACAGTCAGAAAGCAGCAAGGCTGTATGGACCCCTTCATGTGGGGTAGAAGATACTGATTTTCTTCCTGTGCAAGACTATGCTGAAATCAAATACAGTAGGGTCAAAATTCATTATGGGACTTCCCTAGACTGAGAAATTCAGCACATTAGCTGGGCACAATGCTAAGCAGGAAGCACACTCTGGTAGCTGGGTCCAGCATAGCAACAATTTAATGGAGTATTTTCTGTTGCTTAGTCCTTTGTTTCTATAATGTGATTATTGAAAACACATTTTTTAAACATTTTTAAACTCAGGATGAGCAGAGGGCCAGTGTAGGCCAAGATGTTGCCTAAATCCCATTTAATACCTTTCTTAGAGGCTTAAACAGGATTTTGTTGGTGAATAGTCCTTGGACCAGTCTTCTTTACTAGCATTATTTCAGCATTGAAGGAGAGGAGGGGAGGAAAGCAGGAGGCATTCACACTGCCAAACTTCAGCAGCTAAGGTGTTCTCAACTGCCTTTCTTCATATGCCTGAATCTTTTCACCAGCTAAGCAGGAACATGGGGCTCCATGAGTCATAGCTTTGGCTCATATTTAGTTAACAAAAAAATATGTGATTTGAATATCCAATATCCTCTTCTGTGTTCAAAAAACAAATCTGCTACCATACCTCATTCAGCCCCCATCATCCAACCAATGGCTTTAAATTCACAAGAGTGCAATGGCATATCAGAAGCTATGAAATAATTTTTAGCACCATATGGATGGACATACATTTTGAGAATGCACATTTTAGGGAGCATCACCTCATTCCATAGATATGTGACTGGCTTCAAGCAAGACCAGTCTTTTTTTCTGCTTGTGCTACTTTTAGGTCTCTTTAGTATTGCTGCATTTACCATGCTTGGAAAAGGAACAAACAAGGCTAGCATGTACTAGTGAAGACTTGTGTTACTTGCTTCCTTAAAATCTGCTTCCTGACAGAAACATTTAACTATCTAACCGGGCGACTATTTCTTACATAGTATTTTTATTGATAACTAATCCTGTAATACCTGTGTCAAAAATATGACCATGTGTTTTGAATTTGATGAAAAAAAATGGCCATGTTTGCCATGCATGTGACTGATCATATGGGTATAATTTTCAGGTTTAGAATAACATCTCCTGAGGCTTAATACCTACAAAAGCACATTGCTATGCCTCTGTCACAAATTTGAAGATAATCATTCAGCTGAGTTTACTCAACACTCAGAATTTACTACCAAAGCATAACAATTGTGAAATCATAACCTGGTAAATCAACTCGTTGCATCTTACAGGCATTTCTCAAACGTGAAGTTGAATTTCCACCATTATTTGAAATAGTAATAATTTTGAAACCTGCTTTCAGTGTCAGAAAATGAGGGCCACTTCATTTTAAACCTTGCCTTCCCCACTATTTTGAGAGGCTTTGCCAAAGGTAATTAATTGTTCTTCAGCACAGTAAGGATCACTTCAGCTTTTGCAAAAGCTAGCTGAAAGCCTTAGGACAGAGCTGGTGACCAGATGACTCACTGTTGGCATCTCCTTTGTGAGATCTGCACAAACTGAGTAATTTTCAGAGAGGGAAACTGTAGGAGGAAATTGTGCTCCCCTGTAGAAGCACAGTCACTGAAAACTTAAAAAAGAAAAAAAAAACACCTGGCATAAATATATTGTCTATAGCCAATACTTTCCAAAGGCAAAAGGAGAAATCTCTTCTGTTTTGTCCTCCTTATCACATTATCCTCTGCCTTTAGAGCATTTTAAATTGAGTTCTCAATCTCCTGATCAGTATTTCTGAACCGTAAATCACATAAAAAGTTATTAGTTCATGGAAAAGGTTGACTATAGCCTGTATTAACTGTCTTAAAGGCTGGATATATATTTAAGCTATATGTCACCTCAAGCTTCCCACATAAAACTTACTCCCCCTTGAGTAACACCCATTAACATTTATAGGATGTCCTAATGCCAGCCTCCAATGTTAGTTTTTTCAAAGGAGGTTATCATTCACTCTTCTTGTCCCATGTGTCTCTGATCTTGCTGGTTAATTGCTAAATATAATTAGACTATAGAGCACCTACATGTCCTAAGAAACCTTGGTAATGCATTGGAAACCATCATGATTTATTTTGGATGGCAACTCCTGTTCTTACATCAAGACCAAGTCTCTACCTACACCAACAGCAGCTTCAATACTGAGACACTATTATCTGCTCTAAAGTGTCCCAGCTTTTTAAGTAGCTGGCAGTTCAGCTAGAATTATTTACCTCCCACAGCATCACTCAAAAGACCAAAATATCTACTTCTAACTGCCCTACCAAGATTGACCATATTTGCTGGTAGCTAGCAAGATTCATCTGGAGAAGTCAAATGAAAATTTATTTTTGTTGCAAATCCTAGTGTCTCACTCCTCATACACAGCCTGAAAATCTCATTTCTGTTTCCTTTCCCTCTTACCCAGCATTGCAGAGCAAAGATCAAAATCATTTCCTCCATTCTGAACAGAAGGCTTGAAGAAAAGAGATAAAATTACTAGTATATACAGCATCAGTGAGATTATTTCTGAAGTAATAGATCAAATTCTAGTGGCAGCACTCTGAGAATGAAGATGACAAAGTGTAAAAGATTCAGAAGAAAGCCACAGGAATGCACAAAAAGCTGTGGGAACAAAAAAAAATAAAAATAAACAACCCAAACAGCTCAGTCCATCTTATTTAATGTTCAGAGGCAGCTTAATCTGTAATTTGCTTTATAATGGATGAAAAAGTTATTTACAATAATAACAAATTTTTTACCTCACTGATCAAGGAAAACACACCTTCAGTAAACTGTCCCCTATAAATGAAACAACCTTCATTAGGTCAGTTAAAAAGAGCTGTCTGGTGCTGTAACTGCATTAAGGGCTTCTGCTGACATTGAGGTAACACCTCCTGTTACCCAGCAGTGACACAACTGTGCCAGCCCTAGAGACCTGCCTTGAGTAACAAGGCTCTAGGGACAGAGAACTCCCACTGTGTCCCTCCTTTTGTTTACATCATGCAAGCTGTAATTTTTGCCAAGGTCAAACATTCCATTTCCAGATATGTGTTAATTATACAAATTACTATTTTTTAAATGTCTGGTTTTTAAACATACTTGTACTTTGCATATTTCTTGATTACGAGATCTTTGAGACTCAATAATCTAGATATTTAATTTTGATAACACTGACACTGATTCGGAAAGGATCTGTATCCCAAAGGCTGAACAAAATCGGCATTTTATTCTATCAGGCAATTCAAAACTTTAAGGCAAGTAACAGTGAATGCCTTTGTTCTTAATTAAAAGTGGCAATTCTAGGTCTGCCCCTCATAGAAGCACGTTGCATTTTCATAGGTGGGCTGGCTTTCTAAAGTGCTGAGCATTCAGCAATTCCCACTGATGTTGACAGAAAATGCAAATCATTTGGTGCTTTTGGAAAGCAAATCTTCAGTTCAGGGACCTAATTTGAAATATTTTTTAATTTTTTTTTTAAAAAGAAGCAATCTGGAGCTGATACCATTAGCATTCTTCACAACAAGGAATGAGGAGTGGAGGGGACCTTGCCTAAGTTTAAAGATCTGGAATGTGAAACTTTTTGTATTGCTTTCTCTACCAAGTGGTACTATTGCAATCTAATTTCTTTTACTATGAAGCATAAAGTCTTCCTGTCACTAGCCCCTCCAGATTGGATTCTCACCAACAACATGGAATTTAGTTCTCCTTGTCATTTTTAGAAAGGGAAAAAGGGGAAGGGAAAAAAGAGAAAGTTGGCTCTCTATCTCAGTCAACCTCCTGTAAATTATTAATACTTAGGGCTCTCCAAATTCACAGCGGACAGGGGAAAGCAAAACCCAAGGAGCTTTTACAGGACTTTAAAATTACACAGAAGACCCTACAGAAATGCAGAGTTTAATATTTTTATACTATGTGTGTATACTAAATATCTCTATATGATGCACGAGAGCATCCATATGATAATGTTATATATTTTCTAGCACATTAAATGCTAATCTGTCAAAACAAGTCACTTTACAGAGAGTAAAAATTGTAAAGAAAGACATTTTCTTTGCTAGAAAAACATTAAATTCCCTGCGAAAGCAGAAGCAGTAAACAGTGGAAAGGAAGTTAATTAACATCCCAAAAGAGGCCTCTTACTACTCCTCCCTGGAGGCTTTGAATGTAAAATGGTTACTTAGACACCCATTGTCTGTGTGAATCTACACATAATTCTGTAGATCAGCAAAGCTGCAGTAGACACTAAGGCCCACCATAGGTAAATGGTAACTTAAAAAACGTAACTACTGTAAGGGAAAACAGATTGAACAAATATATTCTCTTAAAGATATACAGTAATGATTCTTCAATTAAAAAAAAAAACAGATTCTGGAAATAATGAGGCAGATAGGATGAGCTCCCCTAATGGGGATTGTGGCAAAATGGTCTAAAGAAAAAGGTGGATTTTGAGAAGAAAATGGGGTTCAGCCAAGAATTCAAAAAATATTCCACAGATCCAGTTACTCAGTGAAGGAGCACATGAATCCAGCAGACTCGGCTTGTCGAGAACCAAGATAACAAAGTCTTCTACTTAGGGTCTGGGACAATCTTCAGAAGGGAAGAAGACCTGCAATTCCAGAAGGATCTCGTCCATCAGAGCCCTTCATACAAGGCTGGATCCCCTGGATAACCAGAAAGGAGCCAGAAAGCCTTGGTCACCCCGCACAGCCCGAGTCGCTGGTGATTTCCCAGCTCTGTAGCCAGGAAGGGATTTCAGGGAGAGTGGCGTATGCAAAAGCTGAGAGTTGCTACTCTCACACATCTGCCGTTACAGGGTCAGCAGAGTTTAAGCTGGAAATAGCAATGGACTTTTACAGGGATTTCAAGCAAATCATACAGAAAACTTGTCCAGGGAGGAGGATTTTGGGGGACCCTGAAGACAAGATCGAAGGGCTTTCTAAAGTACATAGTCTAGTCCACAGTGGAGCAGACAGAAATCCCTAGGTGAAATATATGGCCTACATTATAAGAGGTGGATAATCCTAATGGTCCTCTGATCTTAGAACCTGTTAATTATTTAAGAGAAGTACCATGGTTGTAGTAGGAAATCTAAGTTTTCTAATCCTATTCCACTAACTCGTGATGTTCACTTTAAAGCAATTAGTCCATTATCTGGGCCTTCATCTCTCAAGAGCCCTAGCAACAACAACTTGGACAGCCTTGCTGAATTAGTCCTTCTATTCTTCATTCTTTGCAACTACTATTTTCAGAGAGAAGGTGAATAGTTGCCTTTAATTTGTTAGCTTTCATTTTCACATTTGAGAACACTTTTTGGAAAATACTATGGATAAAACTGTGAGAGCTAAAGACCAATGATAATGAAAAACTAATGACACAGAAATGGGACATCAGTCACCGATTTGGCAATGAGACTACATGGTTATTCCATCACAAATTAATAAAGAAAAAAAGTGTTTGCCAGCCAGTATGTTCAGTTTCCACTCAGCAGGCAGTTCCAAGCGGCCTCCAAATCCAGTATATCTTACCCACAGAAAAATCCTCTACAAATAGAGGAATCTCTGTCTAGCAAAGACAAAGATGTCAAGAAGGCATCCCACAAGTGTCAGTGGCATGGCAAGGGAAGACCCAGCATGACTGAAAATATATTCCAGCTATTCTTAGAGGCACTGCCTTCTCTAAGGTGGAGTGATGCTGTGGCTGAACCAATCTGCTTCAGGAGTCAGGCTACTGGTCTGTTAATGGTGGAGACAGATGACCACAAAAGTACTGCAAATCTCATTTCTAGCTCAGCTAGACCCACACATCAGAGAACAGTGCATCTGGCTCCTGAAAAGCCTCAGGCTCTGTCACAGATTTAGCTCCAGGATTCCTAGTAGAAAAATAAATTTAAAAAAAATGCTATGTATGTGCACTGCACTCTCTCAGTTTGGAATCCCACAGTCTGAAATAGAGCTCTTGGGATATATGAGGCTGCTGCGTACCAGCACACATCTCCACAGAACTGAGTCACCCACGCTGACTGGCCTCAATGTACCTTTCTGCTAGCCCCAGCAGCTCCAAAAATTACTTAAATTATTTAGCCAAAACATACCACAAAGAGGTTTCTTCTGTTAACTTCTACCACTTGATTCCCAGAGCCAGACCTCCATATGCAATGGTTCAACCTTTCCTAAGGAAAAGTATCTCCTTTCCTGTGAAAGCAGTGGCCTCCTCTTGAGTTTCATGACAGAGTTGTTTTGCTCACAGCATCTGAAGCTCGTTCAAATGCATTGTTCTTCTACTATATGCATGAAAATGTCCATAAAGCAATGAAACTGAAAGCAGAGAACAAGGCTCAAGACACGCATGCATTATCATGCTCAGATCTTTAATATGAAATGGTGTTTTGTAGCCTAGATATGCAATGCTATTTATCTTGGTATCCCAAATAGTTATGTATACTTAATTAAAACAATACAAATATTACATTGACAATTTTCAAATCTCTTTTAGCTTCTTTCTCCCCCTTTTCCTATCGCAAATATTTTCTTCACAGTTATCACCAGGATATTACACCCATCCTTTTCACAAACTTGAGTAATTTACTGTGGTTGATAACAATATCAGAGGATAGGGCCTTCCCCCTCTTTCTTCAAATGTAAATGGAAATTCCTCCCTGGATTTATTCAAAAAGTAATTCCTCCCTTGCTGACGGAGCGTGTTTGGCATTTGAATCAAAAGATTCCATAACAGTGTGTTTTGCAGTATGCATAGGGTAAGTTATACATGAAATTGCAAGACATATGCCAGAAAGTGATACATTGGCTTTAATCTCTTTGCAGAGATATTTAGAGGATATACATTCTGCAGGTCTGGGATCCGTACCCAGAGGAGTGGGTGCAGTGAATACATGATTTCTCTCCTCTCTCCACCCACATCTTAGCATCAACGAAGAAGCCAGCATAGAATTAACATAAACACTTAACTTTTAGATTATTCTCTCCAAGTTTATAAAACTCTAAAGCAAAAAGAGGTTATGCTGCAAATGGAGCCATATTACACGAAAGTCAAAGGGGGCACTGACTATTTAAAGAAATATGTCCCTTCCAAGAAGAATGTCGCCAGCAGAGTAGACAGGGATCATCATCCATACACGTAGCGGATTGCATTTTAATGCTACGTTCTTTCCATATATCAGACAGCGCAAGTACTTGGTAATATTTAAATGTAAGAAATTACTCAACTACTTCAACATGCACCAGACGCAAGCTTCATCTGATGATACAAGAACAAATGTCTCCCAGTTCAGTCCGCTATTGAACTGGACCCTCTTTTGGACCCTGACATACCCTGTGCATTCAGCTGACTGCTACCCTTAGGAGACCACAACATCATCTTATCTGTCCCATTTTGACCACTACTTTGAAAATGAAAATACAGCTCCAGACAATTTAGCACTCAGGGCACTCACAAGTGTGTTAGGGCTCACCCCCAGATTCCTGGCTTTGGTATACTATACTTCCCACACAACTCCAGCTGCTGTCGGAGGGACTCGAATCTATGCCTCCCGAGACATGTTGGCCTAACCAACATATGATGTGCCTCTTTCCTGAGGGGTGCCTTTGCTCAATTTGTTAGGGCAGAGTTTGTCAGGTAGCTCTTTGTCCCTCTCTGAGGATGATCGGGTGCTACTGAACACTGAGCTCCATGCTCCTGGATACACACCTCATTTTGCACCACAAAACTGGTCTCCTGTTTCCAGAAGATGATCCTCATCCTTGGTAAAAGCAAATATTACTCTTACTTCCACTTGCAGGAACAAGATATAAGCCGACTCTATCAACATCATCCATGACTGGACTTTCTGGAAAAGGCATCTTAATTTGGAGGCTGAGGTTCTTGGTTTTTTAACCTAGAATAGCTAGTAGGAATGACCCAGACTGGTCCACGGCCTGTACAGCTTTCTTAAACCTCGAGGAAGGACGGTTTTATTTAAAACACAGATAGGTGTTTAGTAAAAGAAAAAAATAAAGATATCTACTTATATCTAGATACTAACTTCTTGTCAAATAAATTAGGCAAGGCACTTTCTACTTAATTATAGAATAGAAGGCGGCAAGTATGTATTAAATGTCAATAATTCACATCTTCCTTCAGATTTTGTGGAGTCCTGTGCATTTTCCAGAGCTCACCCTTCTACACCAACCTGCTGTTTAAAGGTATTAGAGTGTATTATTACACAAAGATGAGATTATATCAGGATTACCACAAATCATTTGTAGTAGTTAGAGAAAATTAAATAATCTCATCCCCACAGTATGAATATTCTTCCCTCTTTGTGATAATATAGTCTACTTACTTCTGGAAGATATTTTTTTCAGCTTGTCAAGACTCACTTTGATCTTCAGAAACAAGTGGCAGAATTCTAACTCGCATATACAGCCTTCTTGACTATACGTGTTTAGATTTAAAACAATTTCAGCCTGTCTGTGCACCACTTGCAATACTGCTCCAACAAGAATTCAGAAAATATATTCTGTATCTGAGGGAAGGTGTCCAGATGCAGAAGGGCAGATATCCAAATTTCATTAAAGCCCTTGTCTTCTTCCACTTTGCCTCTTCCTCTAGTTTCTGCATGGTCAGTTTTTGCCTGATGCAAATTAAATACTGTTGAAGTTGACAACACTGTCTAGAAGAATGTTTAATTTCTTTATTTTAGGTTTATGCTGGCTTTTTTACTTGTAACAGATGCATAACCTGGTGCTTAAGCAGAAATCATCTTTCCTGACTCACATAAGGTTGTGAACTACATCTAATATATGTAGAGCTTTTTATTACATTATTTTGCAAAATGTTTCTTTGTATTTCCAACAAACTAAAGTTACAATCACAAGGATGTGAAAAAGAAGAAATATTATATCACTATTACTGATCCAAAGCCATAAACTCTCAAGCACCCTTAGCTTCTAGGACCTGGTCCAAGGCTGTTGGACTCAGTGAATTACTGCCATTAATTTCAATGGGGTTTGGATGAGACTCTTTACAGATGATCACTTTATAAATTCTCTAGTTTCTAAAATAACATAATTACGAAACTTTGCCTTAGGTTGCCAAGTTTGCTGCTGCTATCATTGAAGTGAACAGCACAAATTAAAGTCACTAATTTAGACCAGAGTTCTGCAAATACCTACACCTGAGCTTTGTTTTACCT
>NW_009721971.1:0-2226 GCF_000703405.1 Apaloderma vittatum | reverse complement strand
GAATGCCCAAATAGATGAAGACATGCCCACAGCATAGCAAAATAGAGTTCACCACACAGGATCAGAATCGCCTTCCAAACACACTTAGCCATCACACAAACACTCAAGACAGAAGCGCCTACGTTTTTATGTACTTGCTGTAACCTGTGGTCATGCTTTGTAACAAATATGTAAACCACACCATCACAACTAGTTGAGACATAGACTAAGGATTGTACTTAAGTGCTTAACTGAGCTTAAATGCTTTGAAAAACACTAGAGCTGCTGCTCATGTGCTCAAAGGCTAGCAAGTTTATACGCTGACAAATAACAGTCTAGCTGAGAAGGCACACTGGAATTCTTTACATGGTTGATCAGAAAATAAGGTCATAATAATGCTTCATTGTACAAATGAGAAATATCAAGCAAACGAATATATTCAGTTCAATTCTGTCAGAAGACAACCTTAGCGCATAATTTAAAAAAAATCCAATTAGTTTATTTTCATTATTATTTTTCATGGGCTTTTTATGAAAATACTATGCAAAACTGCAACACAAACATCAGATTGCAACAATGAGAGATTCTGGAAAGACAGGAGGGAGAATATATGAGTTACTGAATCACTGCCATACATTTCCTAAGCATTATAAATGTACTACACTTATTTCTCAAGCTATTAAAAAATCCCTTGTGTTCAGGGCTCCACACTCTCTTTTCAAGAGCCGACAATGCCACAAGCACCACCTGCGAAGCCCTGAGAGGCAGTAATACTTGCTGCCCTATGATTATGCAATGGTAAAGATCCAGGCCCTTCAAGCACATCTATTTATTGGCAACCTCAGAAAATAGGCTGACAACCAAGTGGGCATGATGAGCTATCTACCCTTCTGCTTACCGTAAGAGCACTGAAGGAATAAGGTAATGTCTGAACCGAGTGAAAAAGTTTGCAGTGCCATTATGTATTTAATAGCTATTCCAGCCATTAGTCTACTCCGTTTTGGTGCAATCTAGTGCTCTTCATGAACACTAAGTTATTTACTTGTCACTATTAAGTATGCAATAATGATCTAACCGTACTCCAAATATATATGTTTGCCTGACTTAGCATTCCATAACCATCCACTTATTAATTGCTTAAAAGCATTCAAAGCTACACAGCAAGCTGGCAACATGACCCTGATTCTTTATGTCCCTAGAGTACAAAACAGTAAAATTGCAATTTTAAAGAAACTGATATTCATTCCAGAACAAATAGGGCATTTTTTTCCCTGAATATTTTAATGCTAACTACATAGTTCAGAACCCAAAATCTGTATTAAGAACTTCAAAATATTTTGACTGCAATGAAGTGCAGCACCTTATTGATTATGATATTACTGTATGGAGAAGGAAGATCTCACCTAGGCTTCTGTACTTCTTACGTATGTGTTATTTCTGTAACACTTCCATCCAAGGGGAAGATTTAAGTAGAATAACATAATGAAAACAGGATTAGGGGAACTGTGATTTCTTCCTAGCAAGTATCTCACTTTATGAAGCAGATAATGCCATTCAGAAAATCCCCCATAATTCTTTTCATTATGATTGCAGAGATTCCTGATATTCATTTTTTTTTAAGGAAACAAACAGTTACTCCAGGCTGATCATGCCTCTATTCTTTCAATATCTCGGTCTTGTTCACACAACACAACGCGATGGCAGCATGCTTTCCCCCAAATTACATCTTCAGAAATATCGCCCTCCACATATTTCTGCTTAGAGATATCCGAAAACAAAATCCTGTGACAAATGTATGTCAATAAAAGGCAGCCACGCTAGAAGGAGAGATTTTTGTAATAATTTTGGGGACGGAAACACTGTAACGAAGCAGTGCAGCCTGTCATTGCTGCTCTCAGCTTACTCCCCCAGGATCCTGAGAATCGAAAAGGAGAAGACAGGGGCTTCCTTAAACTACAGCCAGGAAGATTTTCAGTAGTCACTTGCTTTACCGGGGGTTGTCTTGGAAATGAGCGCCCGACGCTCGCATTAGACAAGAAACGACTGCCATCTTCAGGAAAGGCCGATATTGAACAGCACGCACCCTCCGCGAACACACGGCTATTGAAGTTGTGACCAAAACCAAATGCAGTTGCGGGTGGCTTGGCGGTGGGAACCAACTTCATGAAGCCCTTGCCTCCCTCCCTGCCTCTGCCTCCCCCTCTCCCAGGTAGGGGAAAGCTGTTTCCCAGCACGGCACCGCGCAGG
>NW_009721970.1:0-2111 GCF_000703405.1 Apaloderma vittatum | reverse complement strand
GAGGAGCAAAAAAAACCCCCAACCTTCCTGGAGTTCATTGGGTCTGGAGTGGTGCCAAGCCCAGGGGGCAGCTCGCAAATGGAGAGTGAAGAAAAGGAGGGAAAGAAGAGCGGAATGATGATTAGAAATCACAAATGAAAGAATCCTGAAGCGAGGGGAGAAGAAGAAAACAACAACAAAACAAAAACTTCTCTGCTTCTCTGAATATGTGTAAGGAGAAAAAAAATTCTTGCCTTTTCTGAGGGTCCTATTTATTAGCAGATGCACTTGCTCTGCTGCCAAGGGAAAAGGAGCACCCTGAACAGTCCTCCGCTCTTGCCTTGGGAGGCACCTACTGGCTCAACCTGAGTGTGAGAGAAAATACTGCCTCTCCCCTGCTGAAGCTTCTTTTGTACCCCTGTTTCTTGCAGGGCTCTTTCGGTCTCTGTAACCTTTTACCCTAACCTCATACTCACTGGCTCTGTAATGTAAATGCATATGTCTGTAGGCAACTAAGATCGCTAAGGACAGCTTCTCCAGTCTGCTTTAGCAGTGCAGAATTGCAGAATGTAGGACAATGCCTTCTAATGCTTCACCTATGCACTGCTGCATAGGTGCAATGGTGTGACCAGCAGGAGGAGGGAGGTGATCATGCCCCTGTACTCAGCACTCGTGAGACCTCACCTCGAGTACTGTGTCCAGTTTTGGTCACCACAGTACAAGAAGGACATCGAGGTGCTGGAGCGGGTGCAGAGAAGGGCAACAAGGCTTGTGAGAGGTCTGGAAAACATGCCCTATGAAGAGCGGCTGAGGGAACTGGGTTTGTTTAGTCTGGAGAAGAGGAGGCTGAAAGGAGACCTTATTGCCCTCTACAACTACCTAAAAGGAGGCTGTAGTGAGGCTGGTGCTGGTCTCTTCTCTCTAATTACTAATGACAGGACAAGGGGAAATGGCCTCAAGTTGCATCAGGGTAAGTTTAGATTGGATATTCGGAGGAAGTTCTTTACTGAACGAGTGGTGAGGCACTGGAACAGGCTGCCCAGGGAGATGGTGGAGTCACCAACCCTGGAGGTGTTTACAAAAAAAAGTAGATCAAGCACTTGAGGCTATGGTGTAGTGGTTAGGTATGCTGGGATGAAGGTTGGACTAGATGATCTTCAGAGGTCCCTTCCAACCCCTAACATTCTGTGACTCTGCTGTCAAGGCAGAGCTGCTCAGCGTAGACCAGAACCCTCATATGAAATCACCAATGCATAGGATCCAAATCCAGTTCTGAGTGTCTGGGCTCTTTGGATGTCTCTGTGGTCAGTAAACCACAAGCCTACCTTGTGTACCTGCAAACACTCAGGCTGGGCACTGTCTGGAAGACCCACACTTGCTCCAGCAGCCCAGTGGGGCTGGGGCACATGCTGGGCTGTGGGTGCACCATGGCCCAGTCTGGTAGCGGATCCTCTGAGCTCCGATCTTCCTCCCTTTGCAGATACCTGAATGTGCACAATCATAAAGAGAAGAGCCAGTGGTGCACCCAGACAGAGGCAGGTTGCCAGGCGTGGGTACTATCCGCAACAGACTTTGGAGGGAGTTTAAGAGGTTCCTTTACAAGGAGGCTGCTCATGGCCCTGCCTCTGTCACAGGAGCCTGTTTAAGGATGTGGAGACATCTCCTCTAGTCTCACCTCTCTTGTGGAGCTATTTACAGTGCATTTTACTTGTCTTTCTTTTCTATAGGACAACTGAGGAGTGTCCTGTACAGGTCCTCAGGGACACCCAAAGAAAGTGCATCTGTAGCCTTCTGGGATTAACAGCGTTTCAGTTTTCATCTTTATGTATGCTTCCTGCTATTCCAAGCCCTTTTAAAACAGGAAAATACATTATGTATATCCTGCTCCCTCCTTTTTTGCAAAAAGCAGCTTTTAGATCAGACTCCTTTCCCTGGCAGGCCCAGCCAGGCAAGGCCAAGCAGCTCTTGAGTCTCTGCTGCAGATGGCCCAGCCAGAGCTTCCACCTCCGGGGCTGGCTGCTGCTGAATGTGCTCTTCAGTTTCTAAAAGGGAGACTGTTTCAGAACACCCCCAGGCCAGGTTCATCCTCTGCTTTATGCCGTGGCTCACCCGCACCCCGGCGCTCCGCTGCT
>NW_009721969.1:346-2442 GCF_000703405.1 Apaloderma vittatum | reverse complement strand
CATGGCCACCATCCATCCACCTGGTTATGCCCTCAGAAAAGGCTGCCAGGAGAGCAGTGACAGTGCCCTGCTCAGATCCCGTCTACGCTTGTCAGGCCAACGTAAGGCACGGAGACACAGACCCCCTAGAACGAGCAGCTTCACGCTAACGCAGCGTTTCGACACGAGCACAACAGGGGAAACGCCGGTGAGCTTGAAGGGGACTGGGCACAAAACAGAATTAAAATAATCGCTGTCAAGTTCAGGTTTTTACTCAGTCACTCCCAAACGGCACCCCAAGCTCCTTCCCGAGCAGACGTAGGACGCTCATGCCTACTCCCCGCCACACTGAGAGCATCGCCGCGAGTTGGCATCTGCTGGATGCTTTTAAGCTGCGAATCAACGAAGGGAAACATGCAACCCACATCTCAAGGCTGGGTAGTGGGTGACAGACTCACAAACCCTTTGAGGCGGTCATTACCCATCACTGAAGTGAATTTCATAGGTCTTCCTGCAATCCTTGCAGGCCAGATATTCACAACGCTAAAAACCATTGCAAGAGAAATCTTCAAAAAAACCAGCAGCACGGGAAGCCTGGAAGGGAGGTTTATTTTTCCAGCTGCATTCAAGAGGGCCTCCCCAGGACGGAGCTAAAACCATCCTGCCTTTTCACCCTTTTGTCTCGTTCCTAACAGCTTGGAAGATAAATGCTAGCCTGTCTTTAGCACTGCCATCTCCCATATTATTCATCTCAGGATGGAGCAGAAAAATGTTGACAAAGAACAGTCGACAAGAAACTTATTTGTTCAGCCGAACCACCGGAATAGGGCTTTTTCTCAAATATTGTGCTACAAGGGAATTCGCACCAGAGCTGAAAGCAAAGCCAGGCTGAAAAGCAGCCTGAGACCCGCAGCATGGGAAGGAGGTTGCAAAACCCCTAAAAATCTTGCGGAGCTTGTTAGCCCGTCAGTTATATCACACAGCATTTAGGCACGGGGCTATGGAATTCCCGTAGACGTTTCAATCCCTTTCGCAAAACCCAAACTCCTGTAATTGTAACAGCAATAGGAATTTGCTGAGGAAAATCAGCTGCTGGTAACCGATGATTTCTTACCGAGTCGGGTTTGCCTGGCTGAGAGCTGTTCTGGAGGTCAAGCCGCTTTGCTTTGCAGGTAAAGAAGCCGGCACGTACGTACGAGCGGTTTCACAGATTGTGCACGCAAGGGGACGGGGCATTTAAATGTGCTTTTTTTTAACGAGGAGGTCAGGCCAGAGCCCAGACCTGGCTCCTCACCTGCCGGTTTGCTGCGTGCATGACCCTCCCCTGGCGCCGGAGGTCGGCTGGCTCTCCTGCTGCGAGGGAGCTTTTAAAACTCGCAGCGTGCTCTTGAACGCTGTGATTGCGCCGCAAGCCAGGACATAAGAAAAGCTGTGAACTCCCCAGAAAATCATACCACAGAAATGTTAGTTAGAGGCTACAGCTCACTGCTGGCTAACACCTAAGGAGCTGGAGGCTTGCCTTGAAGGAAGATGCTCGTGTGGGATTAATCTATTAGCCCAGGAATATTTCAAGAGAATGCAGAAAATACAGGGAGGAGGTTCCCAGTCTGGGAATTTGCTTCTCACTCTGCAGAAAGCTTCAGCTGCTCCCCTGCACATACACCACAGACAGATCAAAGCTTACACAAACCTCACACGCGCCTGCACGCACGCAGAGAAGCCCCACGTAACGTCGCTCCTACACAGCATCCCCTGCTTTTCAACTCTGAGAAAAGTACCGCTTGCTCTAGTAAATAAAACCACGCGTTATATCCAATTACCAAACACGTCTGCAGCACTGAACAACTCACAGGTCAGGAGGGGAAGGAGAGAAGAGACAAAACCAGCTCGGATGAGGACAGAAAAGACAGGACGCGCTCTTGCAAATGCACGGGGCTTTGCGTCAAACTTTGTCACGTTAAGGTTCTCAGGCACGACCGGGTAAGATCACTCCTTAAGCGTCAATTCAGTTGAGCACAAAGATCTCAAAGTGGCAAACAAAGCTGCCTAAAATCAGTCTGGCGTTGCTTTTGCCGAATTAGCTTATACCTGACCGTACAAGGCTGCAAAACCTCTCC
>NW_009721969.1:0-315 GCF_000703405.1 Apaloderma vittatum | reverse complement strand
CCCCGGGGGGAAGGCGTTCCCCCTTCTGCCCCAGCCACCGGCAGCTTTAAATCCTTCCAGCCTTCAGAGGGGCAAAGGAAGCTGAAAGAGGACAGTCACATCCCTGGAATAAGGACAGTCCGGTACGTACTGTGCAAATATATCAGATTTTATTACTCTTTTTATGGAAATAATAACAAGACATTCAGGTAGAAACATATTAAATTAACGCAGTCAACAGTTTAAATGCAAAAATAAATATAAAGTCCAGCAGCTCGATGCATCTAAAACAGCTCATTTCTCCTAACGAATAGAAAAGATGTTTTTATATATATA
>NW_009721968.1:0-542 GCF_000703405.1 Apaloderma vittatum | reverse complement strand
TACCCAATCCAGCACCTCAGTGTTCCTCGTGTCCTGAGGGGCCCAAAACTGGGCACAGGACTCGAGGTGCGTCCCTAGGGGCCAGGGGTGTCAGAGCACATGGCAGCGGGTCCCACCACCGGGAATTCAGCAGGTTTCCCCAGGAACGGCAGGGGGGGAGCGTCAGTGTGTGGGTCCCACTGGGAGTGACACATGGTGTCCCAGCAGGAAAAGCCGAGCATCCCACCTCGCTTCTCAGGACCAGCAGGGAATTACTGCTGCTGGTTCTGCCTTTCAGTGTCGCCGAGAGAGTGGAATATTCCACTGGGCAGCAGAAACGCCATTCCCAGTTGTCAGGCTGAGGTCTGCCACCTCCCCAAATGCTCTTTGCCCGGGTGTCTGTAAATCAACCGTGCCTTGATGCCCTGGGTAGCGCTGGCTGGCGCCTTGCTGGTGAGGTTTTATGGACTCTCTTGCTGGTTTTGCAGGATGGCCCCGTGGCGCCTCCCTGGCACCTGAGATCTTTGGCTCCGCCGCTGGGACCCCCGTCCTGGGAGGGGATG
>NW_009721967.1:0-765 GCF_000703405.1 Apaloderma vittatum | reverse complement strand
TAATTGCCTACTTCAAATGCCCAACGTACCTGTTGGCTAGAGACCAGACACGGAGTTGATTACATTAAGTGTGTTTGGGCAGAGGAGAGAACCCCATCTGAGAACAGGCCCAGAGCATCCTAATTAGGATGAGACATCCAATAAACTGAGCATCAGTCAGAAGCAATTACATTCATTTTAACCTTGAAAACATGAAAAGAATTTCCCATGTTGCCAAGTGACAGAATTGTGTGCAGGGAGTCCCACCCTCCCCTACTTCCAACTTTTCCCCCTGAGAAGGCTGGCAGAGTTGACATGGGAGGAAAGGAGACACCGAAGCCCATGCTTGAATGCAGCACAACTTTGATGAGCTTGAAGAAGAAAAGGGAGGCAAATCATAGGCAGCACAATAGGGGAGCCACCAAGATGTGATGGAGCTTCTTCAGGGTCTCCATCTGCCTGCCTAGCAGAGCAAGGGAGGCCATCAGGTCCCTGCTCAGCTGGCACTGGGAGACAGTGACCACAAAGGCAAGAGAGAGAGAGGAGAACCAGAGAAACAGTGCTCAGAGGCTCTATTTTCTACCCAACATCATGTTCTGAGGTCTCGCAGGTTCTTGCCCAAGGGTATTGCCAGCAGTTGTCGTGCATCGCCTCAGCCCCAGTGACAGTCTAGGTGGAAGTCATAATTTTCTGAGGAACTGATGTCAAGTGCAAACCACGTCAACTCATGCTATGGGCAGTGTCCTGTTTTCCTTCTCTGCTGCCTTTTCATTTCCTTGCTGATGC
>NW_009721966.1:0-1180 GCF_000703405.1 Apaloderma vittatum | reverse complement strand
CCACGTCCTGCTGATGGAACTTCGTGGCAAGGAGCAGAGCTGGGAGGGATTTTCTGGCATCGGGATGAGGCAAACAGGTCACCAGGAGGGATGAAACGGAGCCAGGATGCGAGGAGGAGTTTCCAAGGAGCTGTAGGCTTGCAGCGACGGGTGACAAGGGACAATATTGCTGCTCCGGGCGGTTCCCCGACGCTCACCTCGTCTGTACCTGCCTCCGAGGAATGGGTGTGCTGCAAAAAAGTAAAGGGGGAACAGCCCCTTTCCCTGCAAAGATGAGATCCACTCCCCTCGTCCCCACGCACCAGGGAGTCCCCCAGGCAGGGGATGCTCCTGCCACGCCGCATGTGCCACCGCGCCGCCAGATTTCGTCAGATTTATCCTAGGTTGGCAGTTTAGCTGCTTTCCCGGGGTCCCTGGCTTTTTGCCACTCAAAAAAAACCCCATCTCCAAACAGAACTCTCAAAATTAAGTTCATAAAAGTTGTTGGGAGAAAAAAAAATCAGGAGGAAGAAGGAAAGAGAGGAAAGTTTTTCTTATTTGTGAAGGCGCTTGCGTGCTGCACAGAAATGCTGAAAGGGGGTTTGTTCCTTTGAAGTAATTTCACTTTTCTTGCCTTAAAAATGTTTATCTCAGGTCAAGCAGTGTAGGAAGGGGAAGGTCACGAAGGGACAGCCGGAACAGGCTCCAAGGTCACCTCCCAGCCCAAAGGGGACAACAAGAGGCCAAGAGCGGGGACCAGGTGCCTTTTACATCCTGGGGACCCCCAAGAGACCCCCAGCAGCTCCTGTCCAGGGCACAGCATGGACCGGTGGAGGGAGGATGTGACGCTGAGCACCATCCTGCTGCCAAGCGACAAGTTTCTCCTCGCACAAACGGCCCGACCTGGCGGGGAGGGAACGTTTGGAACCCTGTGTGCCATGGGGAAGGTCTTTCCTGTTCACACGCTGGGGCTTGGGGTGCGCTGCCCGGCCGCCGTGCGCCGGAGCACAATAACACCGGGCTCATTTCATGCCTGGCTGCCAGCTCCACCTGGAGAGCGGGGTCAGGGCAGGTGGCGGCAGAAATATGCTCCCTGCACGCCCGGCCTCGCTCCTTGCACGCCTCACCTGGCTCCTTGCATGCTCACCTCACGCTCCTTGCACGCTTGGCCTCGCTCCCTGCACCCCTCCTCTCGCTCCCT
>NW_009721965.1:2900-9465 GCF_000703405.1 Apaloderma vittatum | reverse complement strand
ACCAAACTCAGGCGTATTTAGTCCCTACTGAAATTAAGCAGAAACTCAGTCAAAAATGTTACTGTTTGCCTACTAGTTGACAGGCTCCTGCAAGAGCCGTTATTTAAAATAATATAAAGTAGCAAGCCATAAAATATCTTACAACACAGCCCATGCTTATACACCTCCTTTTTAATTACAAATGTCACAAGAAAGAGCAATGTAATTCAAGCATCTTTCAAAAGTCTAACATGTGACTCAGTTAAACATTTAAATTTAGATGAAAATGAATAACATTTTTAATTGAATTTCAAGACTTTAAGCCATAATATCTTCTTGTCAGAAGTGGTATATTCAATGACTTCTCTAATAGATATATATTTTTTAATTGGCTTACTGCTGGTTTACTTCATTTGTTTTTATAAGTGAAGTACTTTGGAGCCTACATTGGATGTATGTTATTCTTCTTTCAAATGATTTTTTAAAGGTTAAGTGCCCGCACTATTTCAGTCACACTAATTTAGCTGGCAGTTTGCTTAAAGATTTGATGGGAATCTAAGTTCTTCATGGCAGGAATTAAACTTACATGTTTGTATATGATCTCTACAAGAGTGTTTTGGTGCTACTGTGCTGAGACACAAAACCAAAAGGTTTGAAATGACACTGAAGTGGCATTCCAGAAGTAGACTACGTTCCCTTCCATCACTTTGCCATGAATAAAGTGTCTCGACAGCAGAATCTTTGTACAAGTTGAAAAGCTGCCTCCACTCCTGTCTACATGGACTACAATCAACCCTCCAGCTGAGTTGTTTGGAACATATCTGAAAGCTGATATCAGAATGAGGATATTTAAAAAAAAATGAAATTAATGTGAAATCCAGAAGGGAAGATCATAGGCTTGCACAATATTCTACCATTTCTAACTAACTTTGGTAATAATGTTACTTAGCATGTATTTTATAGCAGAAGCAACATCTACCAAGCTGTTCAGTGGCTTCTTGTCTTTCATCTGCTAAAGGAAATTGCTCAGGATGGGACTGCTTTATTTCTATATGTTATTATTGATTCTAATAATTTTTAAGACTTTACAAATTCATTGACTACACACACAAAACATCAACTTGAAATAGGTATTATTTTACAGTGAATTTTTTCTCAGATTTTTTCTGCCTCAGTACATAAACCACAGTCAGATAACATTACCCTATTCAAATGCTCAATTCTTACTTCTACTCTATTACAGATATAAATTTATTGTAAATTGCAGAGGAAAGCAGCTTGGTTCCACTCAGAACCTTAAGCAGGATGTATCTGTCCACAAATTTCATCTAAATTTATCCTCAAAACCTCTTCTGTTACTGTTGTTTTTTCAACTTTAATTTATAGCATCATTCCTCCCCATCAAATTGTTTGCAAAATCTATTCGTCTTTGCACCACATTCTACATTATTTCTATATATACATAATTTCATTAAGTTGCATAAAAAGTAGTTTTTAGGACTACAGTCAATAGAGTGCCCCATCTCTTTTCTAAACAAATAATTAGTGTACACTTACTACACAGCAGGGTGAAATTTGAAGGATCTTTCTCTCGTGTCTTTCCAGAGCCAGTTCTTTATATCAGACAATGAAGCAGACCTATCTACATTAGCCATTTTTACAGCTGTTAATTTTTTTTTCTTTTCTCCCAAACCTTGATACAATCATTAGGTGTTCTTCCTCTCATCTTCAAGTGGGGTACTTACATACTTCATGCTGACTGAAAAAGTCTCCATGATTTATAGTTCAGTATCTAAAGCTGTGTCTGATACCCTAGAATGACGTGGGGTTTTTTTCTACTTTTACTCCTTGCTCTGTGATTCTTCATCATCAGATGTTTATTCATGACACAACACTGCATAATGAAAATTCTCCCCTTTCTTTTCCTCTTAATTAAAGCCTTACCTTAATTTTTCCCTTGCTTTTTAGAGTAGGACCAAGGAAAAGTGTGGTGTTGTTTAACCCCAGCCAGCAACTAAGCACCAAGCAGCTGCTCACTCATTGTTCCCCCGTGGGATGGGGGAAGAGAATTGGAAGGCTAAAAGTGAGAACAGTTTAACAGTTGAAATATACCACTACTACTAAACATAAACAACTGTAATGTAAAGGAAAATATCAAAGAGAGAGAAATAAAACCCAAGAAAGACAAGTGATGCAAATGAAAACAGTTGCCCAGGACCAACTAACTGATGCCCACCTGTCTGTTAAACAGTGGCTCCCAGCCAACCTTCTCCCTAGTTTTAATTCTGAGCATGGCGTTGTATGTTCTGGAATATTCCTTTGGTCAGCTGGGGTCAACTGTCCTATCTGTACCCCCTCCCAAATTCTTGTGCATCCCTCGCCTACTCATTAATGGGATGGGATGATGAGAAAAAACCTTGACTCTGTGTAAGCGCTGCTTGGTGATAACAAAAACATCCCTGTGATATCAAACACTGTTTTCAACACAAATCCAAAACACTGCTGCATACCAGCTACTCTGAAAAAAGATAACTCTGTCACAGCCAAAACCAGCACAGGGATTAAACACAGCGAATAATATCCAGACCAGGTGCTCCAAGTGTACATGATATAATGTATGAAAATGCAGTTATTCTGCCTGAGAAGAGTGACATTGCCAAATGTAGGAACCTGTACTGCTTGAGAAGCTAATGTTTAACTGCCTCTAAATTGTGATTGAAAAAAATCTCAGAAGCTGAAAAGTAAACACAGACAACAAGAAACTCTCCACAGAATTAAGTCTGTTTTCCTGCCCCATATCTATGCAAGTGATGGTGCAGAGCTCGCTCCCCAGGATAGTCACATACGTGACCAAGGACCACTTGAGCAACCAACAGAGCTGCTGCTTGCATTTTGCAATATATTCTAATGCTTATAATACTTAGAAAGTGTTACCAGGCTTTGTGCTCCACCTGAGGGCATTTTGTTGAGCTTGAATAGATACCTTACACTTTCCTACATCACTGTCTCTGGAGTTAATGAAGTCAAAGCACCTGCTGGTCATTACGTGCTGCGTAGATGTGGAGTCTAACAGAGCTCATGAAAAACACAGTGTGGATCTGTCAGCTACAGTTTGAATTCCTAGCTGCGAGTAGTAAAAACTCGGTATTTGTCCCTGTAACGATTTCTATTTTTATGTGTATGAACTACATGATTCCAAGAATGATGAATATAAAGAACAAATAAAGACATTATTGGTGCCAATTTAAACCCCATCTTTGTTCTGTGAGTCCGAAATTTATACCAACAATGTAGATTCCTGCTTTAACTTGACTTTCTCTTCTTCCAAGCAATTTACACCTCCAATTCAACTGCATTCAGTAAAAGTTGATAATAGACTAGCTCTTGTCACCTATTATCTATAAGACTTTGCTAGTGAATAGCAAAAATGTGTAGAAAAACAACTGAGCATAGCTTCTGAAAACTAACCCCAACTCAGTGATAGATTTCAAAGAGGAGAAACAAACTACTTTTTCTGTTTGGTCAGAGACTGGAGTGCAGACAGAAGTGTATTAGTTCTAGTTCTTCTACTTCCAAGCTGTGTTTTAAGCAGTAAAGCATTTAAATATGAATAAAATGAGTCATGCCTACTCTTGATAATATGGTTTTAGGGTTGAATTGCTAAATATTCCTGTGTTCCCCCTCACTCCACCCCACATCAAGCCACACTAAGGTCTCCTTGTCCGGGAGCATCTAGAACTGGTTGTTCCCAGGGGCCAAGGAGGTGGGGAAGGGTCAAATTTCAGGGTGCAAACAAAGTCTCGACAAACATTATTCTGTCTTTTTTTTCCTACATAAATTGCCTATTTTTACATGTAATTTGGATTTGGGAGATTGGCTGTGCTGAAAATCACCGTTGAATATCATGCTCTTTTTGTAGTTTTCAGACCAAAAAATTAAACATTCAGGATACTTGTGGAACAGGATCAGTCATTTATGTTAAAGCACATGGAAGAGCTCAGCCAATAGTCACTCACTCTAAGCCACTTGTGTTCCTTAGGATCTGATTTGTTACTTGCTTTGCATGTTCAATTAGGTCCTAATTCTATAACCCTTACTCATAGGGCCAGGCTCGTTACAAGAAGAAACTGGAAGAGCATAGGTTGTTTAGTCTAGCCAGACAGGCGGAGAAGAGATATGATTGCTGTCTATAAATGCATAGTAGGAGTAAATACAGGAGAAGCAGTATTTAAGGACAATGTTGGCACAAGAAAAATTGGGAATTAACTGGCTCTGAATAAATTTAGGCTGGAAATTAGAAGAAGATTTCTGGTCAAGTGATCAATGAAGCTGTGGAACAGGATCGGTAAGAAGAAAGTGAGGAAAGAGGAAATAATCTATTCTGAGACTCTGAACAGACCTTATCACTTTCTACAACTACCTGAAAGGTCTCTTCTCCCAAGAACCAAGTGATAAGACAAGAGAAAATGGTCTCAAGCTGTGGCCGGGGAGGTTTAGAGTGGATGTTAGGAAAAAATTCTTCACTGAAGGGGTTGTTAAACATTGAAACAGACTGCCTGGGAAAATGGTTGTGTTACTATACCTGGACATATTTAAAAAAAAAAGTGGTGCTTAGGAACATGATTTAGTGGTGGGTTTGGCAATGTTATGTTAATAGTTGAACTCAATGATCTTAAAAGTCTTTTCCAACCTAAATAATTCTGTGATTCAATGTTTTTATTTTAAATAAAAAGCTAATTCAGATTATGGAGAAGCTTATGATGGGAGTGCTGTGATAGCACACTCTTCATCCAGTAGACTCTTACACTATTATTCTCTTAAATTCCCCCAAAATGAGCTTTTTAAATGTTAATGCTTGATAATAACCTAAAGTTTAAACTGTTTTAGAAAACTCTACCTGAGCGACAAATGTAGCTGGAACTGGATTTAATTCATTAAGGGATATCTTCTGCAAAATAGGTCTTGTAAAACATTCAGAACACAATGATAATCATCTGGATTATCTAGAGATCAAGAGACACTGCATCTCACAAGTGTTCTTGAACAGCACTCAGCTGAAATCAGTACATTTTTGCAAACTTTAGTGCAATATAATATTGTGTATTAGGAGGCAAAAAGGATTTAATTTTCAAAAGAAAGAAAATTGAGGTAACAGCAAAAAGCGAAAAACATGGCAGGTTTCAAAGGGACAGAAGTTCACATTGTCTATAGGCAAAGCAGTTCACTTTGCTAAAGTGCATTTCACAAACCGTACAGCTGTAGCCATCGCAGTGCTGCAACAAAAAAGATGTGATATGCCTTCTAATTATTGGGGTTTTTTTCAAATTTTCAATGTATGTTACCTCAGACACCTTTCTTTCCAAATGGATGGTTTGGAGATCAACCAGAGACACCTTACTCTGTCTGTATCTCCATCCGTGTTTGTGTACCTACTTTTAAGTTAAGTGACGGAGTCTGGAGCTAGAAAAGTACCATGTGGTCCATCTATGAGTTCTTCTTGGTTCATCAGGCAAGTTCTCAAGTAATACTTTCAGTTTCCTGCAGTTTGATATCCTTGATGATGTTTGGATCTCCTGTACATCACCACAAGCAAAATACAGTTAGTAAAAGTTAGAGAAAATAGGGCCACAGAGAATGCAAAGGAAGGATCAGCCACTTTCCCAATCTCATATTCACTGCTTGTGAGTGAATAACTCAGTCTGAGTATAGATCTAGAAGACAGTGCATTAATATATATCAATAATCTCTCCTCAATTAAAAAGAAAAGACAATAGACAAAAACCTGTACTGTAGCTAAGATACGTTTGCTCAGATAAATATCGTGAATTGGAAAATTTTTGTATGATTGGAGATCTTATGCAAAATACTTGAATGTTAAAACAAATCTTTGTAATCAGACTGTAGGAAGATTACTTTAGCAAAGTATTTTAGCTATTTAGGAAATAAGTAAAC
Organism: Apaloderma vittatum; assembly: GCF_000703405.1. Lineage (NCBI taxonomy): Eukaryota > Metazoa > Chordata > Aves > Trogoniformes > Trogonidae > Apaloderma > Apaloderma vittatum. The sequence continues at coordinate 3,534 of NW_009721965.1, read as the reverse complement.
GTACGTACTTGGAAAAGGGCGAACATAACCCCCATCTTTATAAAAGGGACCAAGGACAACCCGGGTAACTACAGACCAGTCAGCCTTACCTCTGTGCCAGGTAAAATCATGGAATAGATTCTCCTGGCACCTGCACTAAGCCACATAAAAAATAATCAAGTGGTAGGGGCAAGTCGTGCCTGACTAATTTAGTGGCCTTCTACAACAAAGCTACAGCGCTGGTTGACATGGGAAAAGTAACTGATGTCATTTTCCTGGACTTGTGCAAGGAGTTTGACACTGTCCCACATGACATCCTGGTCTCTAAAATGGAGAGACGTGGATTTGACAGATGGACCACTCGGTGGATAAAGAACTGGCTGGAGGGTCGCACTCAAAGGGTTGTGGTCAACGATGCAATGTCTACATGGAGACCAGTGACAAGCTGTGTTCCTCAGGGGTCTGTTCTGGGCCCAGTGCTGTTCAACGTCTTTGTCAGTGACATGGACAATGACATTGAGTGCACCCTCAGCAAGTTTGCCGACCACACCAAGCTGTGTGGTGCCATGGACTCACTTGAGGGAAGAGATGCCATCCAGAGGGACCTTGACAGGCTTGAGAAATGGGCCAGTGCAAACTGCATGAGCTTCAACAA
>NW_009721965.1:0-2317 GCF_000703405.1 Apaloderma vittatum | reverse complement strand
CCAGAGAGATTGTGGCTGCCCCCCCCCTGGAGGTGTTCAAGGCCAAGTTGGACAGAGGCTTGAGTAGCCTGATCTAGTTGAGAGGCATCCCTGCCCATGACAGGGAGGTTGGACTAGATAATCTCTAAGGTCCCTTCTAACCTAAGCTATTATATGATTCTTTTCCTCAAATGTGAATCATTTATTCATCAAAGCAACATATGAAGATGGTCTGAAATCTGACATCACTTACATAACTGGCACATTTAAGGATAATATTTTTATTTTTATTTGCAAATTATACAGTGTAAATTATGCATTCATACAAATACTACACTTCAAAAGACAAATACTATGACAGATGCCAACACTGAAAGTAACACCATAAGCAAAATTCTTAATACAATCTGTTCTATTGAGGAACAAATATTTTAAAGACTATACTGGTGCCTGCAATAACATGCAAGAAAAAACAATAAAAAAGAAGACAGATGAAAGCCATAATAATAATTTTAAATTACTAACTCTGGATCCTACATGTATATATGAGTGGATAGGGGGTTCAAGCTCTAAAAATTCCTCATTAGAATTCCTCTTGAATTTATCAAGTCTCAATCTGACAAGCTCCCTCAGTGAATATATTCACATCATACTTTTTCAGCAGTGGGCTTATTAACTACCGGGTAAACTACAAAGGGAAATGGTAAGTGCTTCTACAGTAAAAATCAGATTGAATGCTTTTCTGGATTGTATTCAATTGTCTTTTGGGATGAATAAAGAAATAAATAGGTGACAATTGCCCAGGATAAATATGAGATCATATTAGAAGGTCTGTAGCTTTAAAAAAAAATTCAATAGCTTTAAAAATCTGTAAATCTCCACGAAAAACAGTTATGTGAGAGCCAGAAAAGAGATAAGAGCAAAGTAAGTTATTCACTGCTTTATATGCAACTGCACTCACAAATTTACACTCCTATAGCTGGAATAGTACACATAATTCTTAAAAATGGTCTAAATAATTGTACTAAGTAATTTGTTAAAAGAGCAAAGGTTGTAGCAAGTAATTTATCTGTTGAAACTAAATTTTGCTAATTGTACAGTTAAGTTATCCTTACTATTTACTCTTCTTCCTCTGGGTATCTTCAAGACATTTATCTATCCATAGCTGAATGAATTGTACAGTAAATATATTTTGTGGTGCAGTTACAGTAGGTAAAGTTTGCAAAAGTGGAAGTTACTTGTAAATAAATGAGGAAGAGGAGCCTTAAATTGCACTGTTGATCTGTAACTATCTCCAAAATACAAAATGACAGCTGTTTAATATCACATAAAAATTATGCAATAATATGTTCTTAAGAAATGAAGAAAAAATATCCTTCTTTGATAGAAGGTGACAGAGGAATTCTTACAGAAGCTAAAACTTAGATTTACAGTCTCAAATCTGCAGCTGGTCTGTGAATTAAGGTGAGGCCCATAATCATAATGTGGGTTTTTCATCCTGGTACTTGACATCTCTCTCATTGGATAAACTATTTTTACTCTCTGAAAAAGTAAACTGAGAGTCACAGATAAATGCATTTGGAGTCCTAAATTACCATTTCTACCTTCAAAAAGCTATACAATCTTGTCATGCTCTTTTGTGAATAACATCTCTCAACAAAAAGGTGGAGGTTGCTAGAAGATAACATTTCTGTGTCATGAAACAGCGACAGTTGTTTACAGTTGTAAGTCAGGACAATTGAAGTTTTGAACATGGGTCACTCATCTTTCAGGAAATGGCTTGTATCATGAGATCATTTAGAAAGTAAATTCACTCCCAAATTTTTATTGGCATGGTCTTAAGAAATGCTTGAAGGAAGATCTAGCTAAATTTCTGTGAAAAGTTTTTGTTTCAAGAAGAGAAAAATTTTCAGCAAAATATTTTCCTGGAAGATTTCTGATTGGTTTTAATTCTAGTTCTCAGAAGCAAAGTCTACCTGAGGTTCTGTCTCAGATGCATGGAGTCTGCTGAACCATCATCACTGAGGAGCAGAACTCCAAGGATATTTGCCTGTTTTTTCATTCAAACTAGAAAGTGGACAACAAAGCAGGTGATTTTTCAAGATCTACTGTATCTTGCTGTAGATATAGGTCTATCTTACCTACATTTACATCGACATCTAATAACACTGTTACAGATTTTTTCTTTTTGAGGTTGTGAGTAATGTTTTCTGTTTGAGGTTGTGAGTAATGAGATCAGTTTTAACAACAATAAATGTGTTTTAACAGCAATACATGTGTTCCCATCCCAGAAGAACATTTCTAATGCTGTGTAGTGGTTTGACCCTGGCCGGCAGCC
>NW_009721964.1:0-1334 GCF_000703405.1 Apaloderma vittatum | reverse complement strand
TCTAAATTAAAGTTTTTGCTGCATTGTATCTCGATGTCTCTTCGTGTTCCTTCCCTCCTGGGATGGCCAGCCAAAGGCATTTAGAGATGAAAATTTGATTCCCTGGAAGGGATAAGGTGGATGAATTAGAACCCATGGTGTGCCTGCTTCAAATCTGGTTGAGCTGTATACACTTAAGAGACATGGTCATTAGAAGATATGTGGGCTATTTTGGGGTGTTTGGTGTTTTCTGAGTATGGTAAGAGGGACCTGGAGGTCTCTCATGGGACATTTGGGTAACAAGTGATGTCGGATGATGACGTCTAGTAGTTGAGCAAACCATTGGCTTGAAGGAAGACATTTTTATGCAGACTGAAACCACCCTGACCAAGGCTATGATCACATGTTACCACTCACAATGTGTCCTTCCTCTGTGGATACCCTGCATTTTACAGCTAGCAGTGCTGGCAGCACTCTGTTGCATAATTAAGACTTTCTTCCTTGAGCTCTTTTCTAAACAAGTACAGAACTCTTGCTTGCTAATTATGAAAAGAGACCCTGACCAGCCAAGTATAGCTCATGTTGGGAGTTTGCTCGTGAGAATGGACAGATAAGAGGTTTCTCGTACACAAGATGTGCAGGGGAGTGAATGGGAGAGTGTGATCAAAACACACCTGGGAAAGTCTGTTCTCCCTGTGTGTTTAGAGAGTGATTGAAGGAGCACATGAGCGAATAACAATCCTGGCTGTAGTCTAGTCTCCTGTTTGTAACCCATAAATACTGCTTCTTGCTAATAAACTTTGTCTTAGCTTCTCTCAAGAGCTGAGTCCATGCCTTTCAGCCCGGCACATTCCTCTTCCCTCCTCCAAGCACTTCTTCCTAACCCTGGCAGTGGAGGGAATCCCAAAAGAGTTGAGGGCACAGATGCAGCCAGGGCAGCTGTGTAACAGCAAACATGAGCCCTCTGCTTGATTTTCGACCAAAGACGGTGGGTTGAGTGTGGGCGTGTAGAATGGGTAGGGGAAGGTGAATGGACACACAGGGCTCATCCTCCCTCATCTGAAGGAGATGAGCAATGTTGGTGATATGTCCCTGAAACTCTACAAGGGAGCACAAAAACCATCTTTACCCGTACTCAAGCACTCATGTGTTTAAAAGCATCAAGGGTTGCAGAGTCCTTTGTTGTGTGTTGCTGTCTCCTGAAGGGAAGTGGCTCTGGAGCAGACATGCTGCAGATCCTCCAGGAACTTCATTCAGGTGCTGTGCAGGCTGTGCCTGGAGAGGTCCCAAGCAGTAATCCTCTGTCCCTCCAGTCAGGCTGAGTCTCAGGTGTGGAGACTGAGGGAATGGTATCT
>NW_009721963.1:0-1451 GCF_000703405.1 Apaloderma vittatum | reverse complement strand
CGGGCGGACTCGGTATATTTAGCATCGTGCCGCTTTTTTTTTTTCTCTTTCTTTTCTTTTCCTCCCTCCCCTAAAGTTTCTCCCAGTTATTTATTTATTTGCGTGCGTGCGCCGCGCTGCCGCAGAGCAGTAAGAGCCGCTCCGCGCCGTGCCGAGCGCTGGAAGCGGCTCTGTATTGCAGCAGGTAGGGCTGAGCGCTAGGACCTGGGAGAATCCTTCCAGCAGCAATCAGGACTACCTTAAACCCAGCCCAATGCCTCTTCCTGCGCCACTCTGCGTGCTGGATGGAGATCCACAGTCAGGAGCTGCAGCTCAGTGCTGGAGTACAACATTTCACAGGGAGCCCTGCAGAAGCAACACCTGTTTCGAGCCAGCCAAGAAAGACACAAGCACTTGTATGTTGCTGCTTTGCTTGTGGATCGTCAATAATCCTAAACCAGTGGACATCTGCTGAGCCTCCTGAGAATTCTGGATAATAGATTTGGACGTCAAAAGTTTTTTTGCCTTTTTCTTTTTTGCCTTTTTTTTTTGGATTTATCTCAGCCAACAACGTGAGATTTCCCCCCTCCCCCTTTGCAGGATTCATGCTGATGTATGCAGTCTGTTATAGAGTAAAAACAGCGCATGCCTTTCTGGAGTCAGAATCCATAAATCCTGACGTAGCCTGTGCATCTTAAAAAAAAATCCCTATAACGCCTAGGTATTTAAGTTGCTATGGTCATTCTTATCTTAAACCAAATGGAGAAACTACGGATTTTTTTCTTTATTACAGTTGGATGGGCTGAAGACCGTATTGCTTGCTAAGAGCTGGGGATATATGCATTTATATAGATATACACATCTATATGTTTATAAATATGTCAGTGTGTGAGTATAAAGTGGTGGTTTCTTAGACTAACTGGTTTGACCTTGAACCTGTACCAGTCAAAACAGAATATTACTTTTATTTATGCATTTAATGGATTGAAGAAAGAACATTTTCTCTGTAACTGCGCTAGGGAGGGGAGAGGAGTGGAATATACCTAATCTTATATCTCCTGGGTTTGGCACCATCATTATTGTTTATTCTTATTCTCTAAAAGCAGAATCTTCTGATGGCTCCCTTAGGTGAAGTTGGGAACTATTTCGGTGTGCAGGATGCAGTACCCTTTGGGAATGTGCCCGTTTTGCCGGTGGATAGTCCGGTTTTGTTAAGTGACCACCTGGGTCAGTCTGAGGCAGGTGGGCTACCCAGGGGGCCTGCGGTCACGGACTTGGACCATTTAAAGGGGATCCTCAGGCGGAGGCAGCTATACTGCAGGACTGGATTTCATTTAGAAATCTTCCCCAATGGTACTATCCAGGGAACCAGGCAAGACCACAGCAGATTTGGTAGGTATTATCCTTAACCCTTTAGTGGTCATGTGATGAAATAATGGGGCAGAAGTGCGGGCGGGGGGACGCCGGGGGGT
>NW_009721962.1:0-2965 GCF_000703405.1 Apaloderma vittatum | reverse complement strand
TGGACAGCCTGCGAGGACGCCGTCGCCAGAGCGCACCGCAGCAAGAGCTGGACCCTGCTAGCAAAAAACAAACCCAGAACAACTCCTGAGCCAGGACACGCTCCTCCAATAAATGCCAGTGATCCCTGTGACCAGACTTAAGGGAGTTCCTGCTCTGAAGGGACACTTGTCAACTTCAGAATTACTTTTTAACAGTTCTTTAAACCGTTGAGTATACGATCCTACTATTGCAACTGAGAATTACGGAGTACATCTATGCATATTTCCTTCAGCTAGGAGACTAGCCAGCTGCTAATTAACCTTGCGTGGAACCTCTCATGCAGCAGTGGTGGAGGGTGGTGGAAACTGGGCAGAAAAAACAACTCTCAACTCCAGTGTCACGGAAGCTATTCTAGAAACACAACGTATTTGCAAACCATATATATACAGCAACACGCATACTCTAGGTACAGATAGATTTGACCTGATGTCTTCTCTTTAAAGTGTGGTCTGTGTTTTTCTATGGACAAGTGAACGCTTTGGGCTTTTGAAGCCTTGGGGTTTCCCTCTTTATACTATTTATAAAGACTACTTTTTCATAATAAACATAGCATAGAAGAGACACCGTGAATTTCGCCTTGCTATGATGGAAGCAGTCTGGAGATGCAGTTTGTCCAGGGCAGGGGATGCGATCTAACAAGGGAGGAGCTTTTTCTACAGGTCAATTACTTTGTCTGTACTGCAGGGACTGGTCTTGTGCCCGTTCATCCTAACGCACACTGCAAACCCAGGCTGGGGCAGCCTTGGCCCTCTTGGTCATCATCTGAGAATCTGAATAAGGAAACACAACTTACCAGCCTCCTAAGTGATGTACCAACCTGCTCCAGAAATTGTTCCACAACTGGCTTTAATTTTTCTTTGTGTATTAAGAAAAGCAGACTTGTTTTTCCTGTACAGTAGCTTGTATGTGTGAATTTTTAAACAATTCTTATATGACAGTGCTTTTTTTTTTTGGTCTGCGAAAGAATGAATGTAACATACAGTCAGCGTTATGTAGGCACGGATTAATTCTTTTGCAAGGAAAAATTGGTGGAAATTTTTTGAGGCAATTTCCATTTATTCTTACAGCACTTTAAAGTGTCTGATATTTCTGCATCTGGCTTACCTGTTTTTTCTGGAATTCCCCTGCAGCTTAGCATTAGTTAATGTGCAACAATTTGCTATCAAATGTAGTCATTAACTATAATGCAATGCCTCCCTGTGTTACGGCCAGTTTCTAACTCTCCAATGCTAACGAAGACCATCATCCTTTTTCAAAAGTCCATAAAGATAGCATGGTGCATGCAAACAGCTGTATTGGAAAAACAAACTGCAACAGAAAGCTTCTTTTTCTTTTTTAGTTTTTTTTCCTGGTCTGTTCTATCTTCCTCTTTCTGCTTAGTTTTTAATTTTTTTCTCCATGTGTAAAATCTAGTCCAGAGGTTTAATGGGATAGGACTTGAATGCATCTTTCTGCTGAGAACAGCAGAGTCCCTTAAACTGTGGGGTGCTGTTAACCGTGGGAAAATCTTTTTTTTCTTTTTTAAATAAAGATATTAGCATCAAAGTGTTAAAGCTGGGGAAAACAGCAAAGAAAACCTGAGATGCATTAAAGAAAAGCCTCTTTGTGTAACTTCTTGCTTATTCAGTAATTGAAACTTACTTCATATGTTCTGGATATCTGTAAGCAGAAGGTTTAAGTCTGTATCTGCAGTCTGGTTATTGTGTTTTCACAACAGCAAAATTACTCTTATTGCTGAATTATAGAATAAATACAGAATATCTCACCACTGACCAGTCATTACTTTCCTTCACAAGTACGACAGCGTTGAACCAAGTGTGGTACAGAACACACGTTTCTTTTGCCTAGCAGTCCGAACGGTGCGACTGACTGCTTTCTGAAAGATGATGCTTAACACTGGATTCTCATCCCAAATCTTCCACTGGCAACCTACAGACGAATCCAGGCACATGTAGTGTGACCACTTTTGAAGCTGGTTGTTTCTGTAAGGCAAAGGCATGGGTTTCATATCGCTGATACTATTACACAATGTAGGGTTCTCTTGTAGCTGAATGCTAGTTGTTCGCAGTTTCCTTAACACAGCTCATTCACGCCTCTGGGTTATTTGCTTTTGACTGCTTTTGACTGGGATTTTAATCTTGTAGCACAGCTGCAAACTAGTTGGGAGAGCACAAGTGGAGCCTCGGATTGTGCTCCTGGATAGCCGAGATTCCAGTTTTGCTCACGGCGCACTGGCTGTGACCGATCTGTGGTTATCCGAGGCTGTGGCAGTACGTCCAGGAGCCCACCAGGCTGAGAGTACTGGATCACTGTCCATCTCCGTCAGCCTGATGCCAACCAAGGAGGCTGCGGCTGCTGTGCAGTTGCGCTCCCGCATGACATCCCTCCAGCAGCAGGCTGTGGTCTCTTTCAGGGGCCAGAAGAACATGGGATCTGGTGGTGACACTGCAAGGCACCAAGAGATGCAGCAGGGGAGGTGAAGGCTTACTTCTGCTGCTGCTGCGGAGTGGTGAGCATGGCAGCTCTGGAGCTGGTGACGTTCCGTGGCTTCTCCATCCTGTACAGACTGGTCCGTGCCTGGCTTTGGAAGCCTGCTTCACATCCGTTTCCAGACCAGGCATATTGCTTCGGCTACCACTGACTGCCTTTCCCATGCGAAGAGCAGCTGCCCCAAAAGCCAGCGCCAGTTCCAAGAGGCCAGGGAGCAGAGAAAGCGCTTTGGACAGAAAAGGCAGGTGCCACTGGGGCTTTGCGCAGCGTGAGCTGGCACCGGGGCAAGCAGAGGCTGGGAGCAGCTGGGCAAGGGCTTTGCCCCGCTTCCTGCAGTGCTGCGGTTAGGGGCGAGCTCCATCCCGCACAGTGCATTGCGGGCCATACCGGGGACCTCAGCGGCAGCGGGGCCGCTACGGCCCTGCACGGGCAGCA
>NW_009721961.1:427-1126 GCF_000703405.1 Apaloderma vittatum | reverse complement strand
GCACCACGCTCTAACTGACTGAGCTAACCCCATTCTATGAGTCGGTGACTGACCTGAGGGGCTGAGGTGGCAGGTATCGCTGTATGAGGCGTTAAAGCGTTTTCTCTGGCTGAGAAGCTCAAAGTGTCCCGAGTTGTAGCACAAGCACGTTTCCCCTCAGAGCAGGGCCTGTGCACTGATCCCTTCAGGCCTTGGGGCCTGTGAGTGCTTTGCAGGGTTCAGTGCGCGGTGACAGTTGCGTTGAGCAGTGGTTAACCATGTGGTGGCCTTGGGTTGGGGGTTCAGGATGGTGGTCCTGCCCAGCTGCTTGCTCCCGCCCGTCACAAATGTGTCGTTGCTGCTCTTTGTCTCCCTTTCAGCTTGTGTGAAGCATGGAGAAGTTTGGCATGAACTTTGGAGGTGGTCCGAGTAAAAAAGATCTTCTAGAGACTATTGAGTCGCAGAAGAAGCAGCTTCTCCAGTACCAGGTTCGGCTGAAGGATGTCGTCAGAGCCTACAAGAGCCTGCTCAAAGAAAAGGAAGCTTTGGAAGCCAGCTTGAAAGTGCTGTCCGTGTCTCATGAGGTCGATATCGGTTTGAGCGGTGCTCAGCCTGCGTCTGTGGCCGGCTCCAGCTCTTCTTTTGCCGATTCTGCTGATGACAGAAGCTCCGTTCACAGTGAAGACAGCGCAGGGACAGCTACCCGTGCCACAACTGCCG
>NW_009721961.1:0-313 GCF_000703405.1 Apaloderma vittatum | reverse complement strand
CCGCCTGCTGCTGGCGAGGCTGATAGGAGGGTCCTCCAGCTGAAGACCCAGCTGGCCACCTTGACCAGTGCTCTGTCAACGGTCACGCAGGAGAAGTCCCGCATGGAAGCCTCCTACCAAGCAGACAAGAAGAAAATGAAGCAGGACCTGGATGACGCCATTAAAAAAGCAGAAGAAGACACCGAGAAGTTGGAGACGGAGCTGAAGTGTGTCCAGGAACAGCTGGCCGAGACCAAAGCCCGTCTGATCACGCAGCAGCACGACCGAGCCCAGGAGCAGAGTGACCACGCCGTCATGCTGCGGGAGCTGCAGA
>NW_009721960.1:0-2261 GCF_000703405.1 Apaloderma vittatum | reverse complement strand
CCAGCCTAGGCCAGTCTAGGATTCTATGATGCTGGGTGCATCTCCTCCCGGCAATATCCAACCTTTGGATGGAGATGAGGACACCACTCTGTACCTCCATCATGGCCTTAAGCCCTGGCCTGAGGGCTGGCTCCATCCCCAGCCCCTGTTCTGCTGGCTAAACCCAACAACCCACCCGCAACAGCAGCAAACATAGAAAATTATAATAAAAGCTCTTGTGGGAACTTGCCAGTGTCCTTGTTTCTCTGGTGCTGCAGGCTGCAGGGGTGGGAATCACTGCTGGTTTAGGGAAAAAAAAAAACAAAACCAGCATGTGGTTTCTGGCCCATTTTGACCTCAAGAAGCACAAGCAAGAAGACCTGTGTTTTGGCAGAGGATAACATGAAAGATCCAAGCACGCAGCAGCTCCAGCCATGCAGGGACCAGCAACAGCATCCCAGCAAATGGGGGCCAGGGCTGATCCCAGCTCAGAGAAAAGCCCTGGCTGCAGCTTTGAGCGAGTCCCTCCATCTCCTCTGGAGTTCACTCTCCTGCAGCTGAGGGGAATCTCAGGGTGAGACCAAGGAGCAGGCACGAAGTGTTCAGATGCACCATGGTGCCATGTCCAGCCAAATATGTTCTGCATGTTGGCAACGCAGATTCACACAATTCCCCAAATTTAGCAAGGGCTGTACAGCACAGTATGATGAAAGCTGAAGTACTTTAAGCTACTGGTACAGTCAGGGAAACAAATATGAGTCTTCCTGCTCCAGATTTAGCTTTTTATTGACTTTCCAGCTGCATCCAGCAGCTGCTGTCCCAGTGCTCTGATTACCCATTAAAGAGAGGAAAACAAGACAGTGTTGTGGTTTTGATTGAAAAACGTTAAACATCTCAAAAAGCAATTTCTGGAAGGAAAAATTGTCCTTCTTAAGGGTGGGGATGAGGATACATTTATTCTTGAACAGCTCAGAGACACTGAGGTCTCCTAGCTGCTTGTGGTCCGGGGCACGGCCACCCCCCTGGCTCCCACCGCTCTCACTCACAGCCCTGCTGCAGGAGGGACTTGGGGTCCTCCATTCTGGCTTCAAATATAAAATCAGTTTCAAAATCCCCATGACTGCCTTGGGGTGGACATGATGTCCCCTGTCTGCTCATGCTGCTGCTTCCCCTTGCCTTCAGGTCACCCTCCCTGTCCTCCCCCCCACCTCATTGGTGACTGCAGCTGGGTCACATCCTGCAGCTCTGCCCCAGGGACCTGACCTACCCATTCAAGGGGTTCCTAGGACCAGAGAGCTGTCATAGAGTCATTAAGGTTGGAAAAGACCTCTAAGCTCATCAAGTGAAATCTTCAAGCCAACATAGCCATGACCACCAAACCATGTCATGAAGTGCCACATCTACACATTTTTCAAACACCTCCAGGGATGGTGACCCCAGCACTTCCCTGAGCAGCCTGTTCCAGTGCTTCACCACTCTTTTAGTAAAGAATTTTTTTCTGATATCCAATCTAAACCTCCCCTGGCGTAACTTGAGGCTATTTCCTCTCATCCTATTGACTGTTACTTGGGAGAAGACACCAACAGCCACCTCACTACAACCTCCTTTCAGGTAGTTGTACAAAGACTCCTGTTCTCCAGACTAAACAATCCCGGTTCCCTCTGCTGCTCCTCCCAAGACTTGTTCTCCAGATCCTTCACCACCTTCATTGCTGTCCCCTGTGCCTGCATCCAACTCCTCCCCACAGCTGCTGCGTGGAGGGTCCCCAAGGGTTTGAGATGCTGTTGACACCCCATCTACAAAGAAACACCTTCCCTGGGGAGTACTGAATAAAATCTACAACCCCTCCCTTGTAAAGAAGCTCCAACCCAAGCAGCTGCGCTCTGTCCATGGGGTGGCATCGCCCAGGGGTGCAGCAGGCGGGTGTCCCCAGGCTCCCCTCTCTCACCCAAAGGCATCCCCCGAGGGCAGGGTGCCGCTCGCCGAACCCAGCGCTGGGCCAGCTCTGCTGACTCAGCAGCGCACACCCTGTGTAAACGCCCGCCAGCTGCTGCCCCGGCCACTGTTTGCTCAGCCCACGCTGCTCTGTTTGCCTTTCGGGGGATCACGATGGAAGGAGATGGCCTTTTGGCCATGGGCAAGTGGGGCAAAGCAGCTCCAGGCATCCGCCCTAAGGATCCTCCAGCATCTTTGCTCCTCCAGCCCTTGCCCAGGGCCGGTGGAGGCAGCTCAGTGGCTGTAACCCATCAGCAAGACTCAGATTACATCCTTCACAGAGCTCT
>NW_009721959.1:0-4472 GCF_000703405.1 Apaloderma vittatum | reverse complement strand
CGCTCTTGCCAAGGGTCGCGCTAGCCCCGGCTCTCTGCTTTTACTGGGTTTTAAACTGCAGAAGCAGACGCAGACATCTCATTCTTCCCCACCTCTTACCTTTGTCCGGCCCTCCGCCCCGCACTTCACTGTAAAACCAGCTCTGGCAGAGGAATAGTGCACTGTTCTGACTCGCAGTGTGCAAGTTACTCTGGTGAACTTTAAATTTGGAGTCTGATTTAGTCGGTTTTTTGAAAACCTTAATGTGGCCTGCGGGTGGTACAGGAGCAGGTTCAGACATGTCCACACGTGGGTACAGTCCTGCTTCACTTCCTCCTCAGAGGCCCGGCCCTAGGAGAAGGCCCCGCTGAGGAGCTCCCTTGAAGACTTAGTTAATTATGGCTTGGATAAAGGGGTGACCCACAAAGCCAAGGAACATAAAGCTATTAATACAGATGTGGTTATAAATACATTACATAGTAACGTATACGTATCCATTCTCACCTAGCTTTGTATTGACCTAAACTATAGATTTAGCACAAAAGTAGCTAACAAAAGCTACTTGTCTCTGATAGCAGATACAGACAACTGCACACACTGAGAAGAAGGCGTACTTCTGAAGCATTGTTGGTTAGAAGGAACAGACAAATTGAATGATTCCTGATTTATTTAGCATTATAGACAAGCAATGAGATTTGAAAGCCATTCCGTTTGATTAGAAAACAGCAAGGCCTTGATCCTACATGCTTTCCATGTCCTGCTAAGTAAAGGGCTAAGGCCCTTAGGGTCTTCAAATTCAAGTGGCAGTCAAGTTAGGAATAGTTCAGCATGACTTTATTACAAGGGACAGCATTTCAGCATGCATACAATTAATCCTCAGTTACCTAAAAATAGTAGGAGACACTGAATTAATCAGAATGAGTGCAGGTTTGAATAATGGAAATAATTTTCACTGCAGCTCCATTTTGGGTCATGACATTGTGTGCCCTGCCATGGCTTTTGTTGTAACGTGGCCCCTCGTGGGAACGCGAGCCAGCTCAAAAAGACTCTGCAATACTGGCATTCGTTTGTGGGATTTAGAGCTTGGTAGGGGACGAGAACTGCAGCAGCATTGAAGAGCCAGGAACCAAGATCAGACGAGGCCATACACGAAGCTGTGACTGACGCTCAGCCCCTTCCCAAAACCCACTACTGCTTAGCACTGATTTTGACCAGTGCAGAAACTTCCCCATGGAGCAATTCCTTAGGTCCTGAGGTACCAGAGAAGCATAGCACTTTGACCTTGGGCTGGATTACAAGCCGCAAATCTAATCCTAAACAATGTTATCATCTTCATTTATTTATTTAATTGGCATCGCATTACTCTACAGGCATTGCCATTAGGTCTCACTGTACTGGATGAAGGCCCTGCACGTGGTAAGAAATGCTCCACTCCCTGGCAGAATTGCAGCCTAAGTAAGGCAGGCCAGGGCGGGAGAAAGGAAATAAGTAAGTAGTAACCCTATTAAAGAGATGATGGACCGAGGCACCGAGCAATTACATGACTGTGCTGAGGTCATACAGGAAGCCCGTGTCAGAACTGAGAAATAAAACTAGATCTCCTGAGTGCCAGCCCCGGGCCCTTACTGCAAGATTATCTGCCCTCTTCAGAATTCTCTGGCATATCAGCCATACAGCCTTTATCACATAAGTCACGGTACCAGTTCTTCACAGCTACACGCAGCACATGTGTGCCCCTGATATTGCAGTTTAGAGGCAGAATTAAAACCACAGGGTAATTGTTCCTACGCATATTACTTACCAAATGCGCCCGAGCAAAACAGAAAGACAGAGGAGCCCTTCTTATCACCATTCTGTGGCTGGGCCCACTGAAATACGTATAAAAAATGATCAAAATTGCATCTAAAGCCTGCACGATTTCCAGTCTCTTCCTTTAAGTCCTTTAATGCCCTGAGGGTGGGATTTTCAAAAAGGCTCTGTTTATAGGAGTTTTATCGCTGACTTCAACAGGAATAAAGTTAGGCCAGCCCTGAGGCCATCCGAAAGCCTCGCTCATTTATTGTGTCTACTTAGACTGTGAGTGTTTCAGGGCAGTGCTTCATCTTCCCATCACAGTACATGATGGTACGGATCTGGCGGGATCATGGTTACTTTGCAGCTCCAAGACACGGGGCCTGCACCATACTGCTTCAGAGAAAGTAACCTCCGTATGACAGAACTCTGGGTGGGATCCCTCGTAAGTGATCTTTGCGTTGAAATTAATTCTTTTGAGCTGGTGCGTTCAGCTACAGCAGGCTACCATCAGCTCGGTTTTCATCCTCGTTCTTCCATTTTGCCAGCTGAGAATGTCAGCTTCCCATAAGACAAGAGTGTACCAGTTCATGGTGGTAACCCAGGTATGATCGCTCCTTTGTTCTGCCATAACGTACATTCTCCCAGGCTGGTAGCTAGAGAAGTGCAGGTCACATTTCTGGCATTACCTCTCTTACGTAAATATCTGACTGCAGAAGCATGGTTGGAGAAAAAGTTTCATGGGGTTGGAGGACATGGAACTTCTCATCATGACATCAGTACAGAAATCAACTGTAAAGCATACCGCTGCACAATAAAACAATGCTATATTGCAGTTTACATTAAACGACAGCTGCATTGTCTACACAGACTTCGCACAAACAAGTGTGCAACGGGTTGTTTTGAAAGCCACCTGCAGCCTGGTCTCCGACAAGTTTGTGTTCTCTGCCTACACCTCCCACCCAGCCCGTGAGAAAGCAGCTCCCTCGGTCTACTTTTTCTTCTTCCCACAGCTCCCTACTATGTCCTTTAAACACAGACTGGGCAAAGGGCAGTAGTTTTTGTGGCTGGTTCAGAGGAACCTGCGTGCTGATTAGAAAGAAATGTCGTCTATAAGCCAGCCAGCCTCATACTCTGAGACTTTACCCTTTCTGCCCAATTTGGCTGAAAACGGCTAATGGGTTCCACAGTTGTTAAAGGGAGATTGGCTGACTGGCAGATAGACATGGAGCAAGGGTCCAGATTGTGCCACGGAGACATGAAGGGTTTGCCAAAGATGGCTACAGAGTTCTGTCTATAAAATTTTCGTCAAAGTGATGAACAGCATTTTAAAGATCAATTGAAGCTGGACTTCAGCCTGTGAACTGGCTGGCTGACCGCTGTAACGGAGGGGAGAGGAAGAGAAGTGCAGCAGCAAAAGGAAACAATGACACTACTGTCACGGAGAGAACCCTTTCCTCAAGTGATCTTGACAGTTTAGGAGTGAACTCTAAGGCTGGAAGCATTCAGCTTTGTGGACACCTAAATTTGAGCACCCGCTGCTGAAGAATTCTTGACCCATTTCTGCACCATGTGGAGTACGGTGACTGCAGCCATCCACATTAAGACACAGGATCACCTGTCTGCAAGAAACAATGTTTACAGGGAAACTTCCAAAAGAACTGGTTGGATAAGGAGCTGTGAAGCTGAGGAAGTAGGAAAATTTGATCCTACAGCTTCAAAAATTGTCATTAAAGCGGCCTCATATCTGCTGAAGCTGCATTGCCAAGGCCCACTGAGAAGATGCAGCTTGTAGGCTGAGACTCTCAGCTTCCTGTGGATAGAAGTATCTTTCTAACAGTATTTTGTACACTTAACAACAGACACCAATAGTAGTACATTGTGGTGTTGCCAGCTCTCAGCTTTATTTATGAGTCCTGCAATACCGGTGTTTTCCTGAAATCCTTGGCATTTAAAGTCCCATTAAAGGAGCATCTTAGCTTCCATTTTAAAACAATAGCCAAGTTTCTGATGGACCATGGATGTGACCCAAATATACTTTCAGGGCCAGGAAGAAAGCAGGGGGAAAAAACCACCCTAAGTGCATATTCCAAAACCTTTATAAAACTGATTTTTTTAAGCTGATATCACACTACTGAAAAGCTTGCATCTTAAGTTTTGAATGCTTGGGAGTACATGCAATTATTGAGTTTATATCATTAGGGTGAAATGACTCAAACCGCCAAGATCCAGTGAGAAACTCTTTTTTTTTTTTTTTTAACATTTATCTTCGGTGATACAAAAGGATTTAATGGTCGCAGCAGCACACTCTGTTAATGATTCTAGGAGAGACTTAGTGCTTCCCTGTGCCTCCTGCCCCATCAGGACACCTCCACGGACCTCTCTGATACCTGTGAAGACAGACAGGACAGAAAGGCAGGCAGGCAGCTCTCCCACTTGGCTGGGGCTGGTCAGATGCCCCCCCCCCCCGCCACTGGCTCGTTGTGCAACCCGGGCATGTCACTTAACCCGTCTCGGTTACCCCACATGGCCTTAATTATAGCCACTTATCGCTTAATTACTCCATTATTATAATTTAACGCCTTCCTTTGCCCGCTCGCCGGGGGGCAGCGGCCCTGCCCGAGTTGCCGCGGGGCGTTTAGCTAGGGTCCGCCGCTCGGAGGGACGCACAGGGAGCCCCCAGGGTCACCGACAGCCCGCCC